>NC_057804.1:644200722-644208630 GCF_018294505.1 Triticum aestivum | reverse complement strand
ATTTGATCACCGGCAAATGGGTGTTCAAACACAAGTTCAAGGCCGACGGAGCTCTCGAGCGTTACAAGGCTCGCTGGGTTGTCCGCGGGTTCCGACAACGAGCTGGTGTGGATTACGGTGAGACCTTCTCGCCGGTCGTCAAGCCCGCCACTGTCCGTACGGTGCTTACTCTCGCCGCGTCGCGGAATTGGCCTGTCCATCAGCTTGATGTATCCAACGCCTTCCTGCACGGCACCCTGGACGAAGAGGTGTATTGTCTTCAGCCGGCGGGCTTCGTCGATGCCGCCAAGCCTCATCACGTTTGCCGGCTCTCCAAGTCTTTTTATGGCTTGAAGCAGGCACCGCGCGCATGGTTTCTCCGCTTCACCGGCTTCCTTCGGTCCATCGGCTTCTCTGCGACACGCTCCGACTCCTCGCTCTTCACACGCCGCCATGGGAGCGACACTGCAGTCCTACTGCTCTACGTCGACGATATCGTCCTCACCGCGTCCTCGCCTGCGGCGCTCCGCCATGTCGTCACTCAGCTCACCGGGGAGTTTGCCATGAAGGACCTCGGTCCTCTGCACTTCTTCCTCGGCATCCGGGTCACGCGCACGCCGGCGGGCTTCTTCCTCTGCCAGGAGCAGTATGCAGCTGACATTCTGGATCGCGCCGGCATGGACACCTGCCGCTCGTCTCCCACACCGATCGACACCAAGGGTAAGTTGCCGACCGCGGACGGCCCTCGCGTCGCCGATCCGTCTGCCTACCGCAACATCGCAGGCGCCCTTAAGTACTTGACGCTCACGCGCCCGAAGATCGCGTACGCCGTCCAGCAGATCTGCCTGCACATGCACGATCCCCGCGAGTGCCATCTCGGGTTGATCAAGTGTGTGCTCCGGTACGTGCGCGGCACGCCCGCCCTCGGCCTCCACCTTCGCGCCTCGCGTGTGCTGGACCTGCGAGCGTTCACGGATGCCGACTGGGCTGGTTGTCCTGACACCAGGCGCTCCACCTCCGGCTTCTGTGTCTACCTTGGCGACGCCCTTGTCTCTTGGTCTTCGAAGCGTCAGGCCATCGTCTCACGCTCCAGCGCCGAGGCCGAGTATCGTGGCGTCGCGAACGCCGTCGCCGAGTGCGTTTGGCTCCGGCAGCTACTTGGTGAGCTGTTCTCTCCCGTCGACAAGGCCACGCTGGTGTATTGCGACAACGTCTCCGCCGTCTACCTGTCGGCTAACCCCGTCCATCATCGCCGGACGAAGCACGTCGAGCTGGATATTCTCTTCGTTCGCGAGCGTGTGGCGCTTGGCGAATTCTGGGTCCTTCACATCCCCACACGACAGCAGCTCGCGGATATTATGACGAAGGGGCTGCCGGTCCGAGGTCTTCTCTGACTTCCGGTCCAGTCTTTGCGTCGCCGCCGCCGACGTCACGACTGCGGGGGGTGTTAGCCAAGGTAGTTATGGAGTCTGTACTCTTGTATTGTATACGGCTTAGGTAGCTTTGACTGTGCAGCAGTTTTGTTGAGTAGTGCTGCACGTCGCTTGGTAGTGGCACACCCACGATCACGCTCGGCTGCGGCCAGCGCCCTGTATAACTCTGCAGCCTCGAGCATAATCCAAGTGTGTTGAATCCCATTCTCTTCCTCCCTCGCAACAAGGACAGAGTGTCAGAGTTCATTGACGGATAGTATATGCCTGGTTTCCTTGTAATTCTCTCTTATACTTTGTGCGTGGAAAATTGGCGAGGCCTAGTGCACTCAGCAGCACTGCCCGACCGCTGCGTACAACCGCATAGCCGATAGTGGGAGTAGTTGGTCATGTGGGCAAGTGGGGTGGCTGTTGCCTGTTGCTCGCGACGAGGGACAAACTCGTGGTCTTGTGGGCTCCTTCAACAATGGGCCGTTTCGCGGGAGGGGTGGGCCTGGACCGTTGGAGGTGGAGATGTTCCGAGGATTCAATCAACCTTCGTACGCTATTACCAAATTTCTCAATACGTATAATAGCATCACCGTGACAGAGTGCAGTGTTTTGGAGGCCCTTTTCTTTACAAAAAAAAATATATCAAAAGTTACATCTCAAAGTTTTAGAAAACTCTGAAAAAGTCGTTAGTACGTCAATGTAAAATGAACAGTGTGCATACTGTTTACTATTTTCACTGACAGCACTTTGTCTTTTTTGTGTAGCTCGTATGTCAATGTATTTTGTCACAAGAATTCCACAAGCATGCAATGTACATATGTCGTGGATTTATTTCAGAATTTATGAAGCATTAAAACATTTGTTTTGATTTTTTGAAAATAATCTCCTAGAGGCATTTCCGTACCGTGGCCATGGTGTTTCGCCAAAACGCTGTAATAATGTCCAACTCTTTTTTGAAGGGGGATTCCTGTAACTATCCAGCTTGGTTACGTGCACAAAGGGCATTGGTATCAGGGATTAGAACATTGGAATTTGGAAGAACCAACTATATATACTGAAAGCCCAAGAACATAATATATCTCAAATTAGAGTAACTCCGGCAGCACTCCAAAACATTTCTAGATAAGACTTCGATATGTCACATCTAAGTGATGCCATCTCTATTATTTGATCACTTTTTTCCTCTCCATCGAACATTTTTTTAGCACGGTTTTGTTTTCCATACGTTTTTTTTCTTTTGGTTTGTTGTTGGTGTATTGTGTCTATCTATGGATTGACGAAGCCTTTTGTCCAGGCCTGATTTGTTGGGCTGAGGTTTTTTACTTGTGTACGGACATATCATTTATCTTGAATTTCTCCTATCTAACGGGCTTTGATTTGTATTGCGAAATCACTGATTAAGGGTCAGCCTTTCCAAATGTCTCTCCCACCTTCTCTGGTGGTGACAAGTGGGACATTGCATGTGCGACAATTGATGCAACCTGGGAGTTTTTAGAGATTTTTTTCTCATGCACGGGAGTCACGCGTGTGTTTGTTTATGGCACTGTTCAAGATATCTTCCGATATTCTGATAATAGGCCGATTTATCGCTTTTCGGTGTCAGGCGGATAAGATAAATCGGCTGATAAAATTAGCCGATATGGCGATAAATTGATCGATATGTTGATAAACTGGCCGATTTACCCCTTATCTCGGGTCGATCGATAAGTTCCCGATAAGCGATATCCCCAACATTGGTTTATGGTATTTTTTAGGATTCTTTTTTCAAAACATTATCTCTTAAACAACGCATCTAAATTACATTAAAAACGTGGCTGCATTTCTTGCGTCGAGATCTTCGAAACTGTATCTCATGTTGTTGGGTTCCGACAAAGTTTTCTTTTGGGCAAATATGTGCTTTCAATAAATAGTAACTTGTGCTTCTAAACTGTACTAACCCGTCTTTCCAAATATATTAATGTGTTTCACTTTTGGACGGGCACAAAAGCACAACTATAAAACAAAAACAAAAAAACAACAACAAAGCATTTAGTCCCAAACAAGTTGGGGCAGGCTAGAGGTGAAACCCATAAGATCTCGCGACTTTTTAAGGTTTCATCTCCATAAGAGTGGCTGAGTTTTTACGTTGGCTCGCCAAGTCTATCACAACCCTTCTCCTTTACCTGGGCTTGGGACCGGCTATGTTGAGACAATATAGACGGAGTTACAAAAGCACAACTATGCTTCACTATTTTGGGCAAACATAGAAGCACAATTTGTGCTTTAATCGGAAACCAAAAACCAAAATCTAAAAAAATGAGGAAGAAAAACCAAACTAAAAACCTAAAGAAAAGAAAACTGAAGAAACCCGTGGAAGCGCAATTCACTTTTCTTTGGGAAGCACAGTTATGTTTCGTGCAGAAGCATAATTATGTTTCACCTGAAAACACATATATGCTTCACCTTTTGGGGGAAGCGCAATTGCACTTCACACAAAAGCATACATGTACTTCTCTTTGGGGGAAGCGTAACTACGCAGGCATCACTGTGAGCACAACTATGCTTTTTTGCTTCGTGGGGAATGCACACCAAAAAACAAATAAATCAAAGAATAAGAAAATAAAAAATAAAAAAGTAGAAAAAGGAAAAATTGAAGAAAAAAATTGGAAAACCCAAAAGAAACACCAAAACCCGTGAAAAAAAGAGCTCCAGCAGGGTGCGCCCTGTCCGCGACACGTGGTACTTTTCTAAACACTTATGCTCTTATTTTAGACTCTAATTTGCATGATTTGAATGGAACTAACCCAGACTGACGTTGTCTTTAGCAGAATTGACATGGTGTTATTTTGGTGCAGAAATAAAAGTTCTAGTATTGGGCTGAAAATTTACGAAGAATATTTTTAGAATATATAAATGATATGGGCAAAGAGAACTACCGGAGGGGGCCACCCAGGAGCCACAAGCTCACGAGACGCGCCCACTCCCTAGGGCGCACCTGGTGAGCTTGTGGGCCCCTGGAGCCTCCGGCAACCCTAATCCAACTCCATAAGTATCGTCTCACGGAGAGAAAAAAATCAGAGAGAAAGAATCATCACGTTTTACGATACGGAGTCGCTGTCGCCTTCTGTTATTCATCGGAAGGGCTGATCTAAAGTCCGTTCGGGGCTATGGAGGGTGGATTTCATTGCTGTCGTCATCATATCATTTTTCCAAAATGAATGAAAAATTTTAGTACATGATAAATTATTTTAGAAATGTGTGAGCACTTTTTTGTGAAATGTCACTACAAAGGGAAAATATCTGTGTACATATTTTTCTTTTTTATGGAACATAAAAATAAAGATCTTGAGTAGGAAAAATAAGCGAATCAACCTGTGGTTGAGTTGGTTAGGTGGACAGTGGTATCCCCAACCCACCAGGGTTCAAATCCTGGTGCTCACATTATTTTTGAATTTATTTCAGGATTTCTGGCGATGCGCTTTCAGTGGGAGGAGACGTTCTCGTCGACGACGAGGCGCCTACGGTGACTTCGTAAATCTCAAGATGATATGCCGGCTCAGTCCCTCGGAGGTGCTCATAGAGGTAGGGTGTGTGTGTGCGTTCATAAAGATGAATGTATGCGCGTGTATATGAGCGCTTGTGTCTGTACTGATGCTAAAATAATAGGAAAAATAAATAAATAAAACATAAAAACCGAAAATAAAACTGGTAGGCTGGGCGGTGCTCGTGGAGAACTGCACCTTAATAAAATTGTACGAAAAAAAAACTAGTAGGCTGGACGGTGCTCGTGGCGATCGTTGTTTGCTCGCCGGCAGAAAATCTCAACCTAGCCCAAAACGTACTAACACAAACGTGTGCGGGCAAACATTTTCTGGGTTGGTCTATGCGGTTTTGTACAACAAGTACAAGCCAATAAACAAACCCCATCGGGCTTGGTCTCTATAGAGAAAAGCACTAAGTTTGGTTCGGCTTACAACCAAAATAGGATGAGACAACAAATAGGTGATGTCATCATACATCACGTGAATAAGACCAAATTGTATATCTTACAATTTTCCTAATTCATATCTAGATGTTTTTTAAGTATGTCACATCTAAGCCCCCACAAACATATAATGTAGCAACAAGAAACAAAAAAAACTAAGACAAAAAAATAGACCACAAAGAGAGTGGACATCAGCTTAGATGTGACATAACTATGTCGCATCTAGATGTGTCCTAGACAGACCCTATATCTTACTCCCTCCATCCTTAAGAGAGTGTGCTTGCAAATTTGTTGAAAAGTCAAAAAAATTTATGTTTGACCATATTTATACAATAATAGACCAACATTTATGCCATCAAATTAGTAGCATTAGATTCATGATAAAATATATTTTTGTCATATACCTATTTGGTTTCACAAGAATTGATATATTCTTACACAAATTTGATCAAACTTTGAGATAGTTTAACCCTTCAACAAAGTTGGAAGTACACTCTTTCAAGAACGGAAGGAGTATTTAGATGAGCTGTAGACACTCCTTTTCTAATAACTATAAGTTCCTTCGCCTATCAAGCGTAACAGCATGATCGAGAAGTAAAATCCTTTAGATGACGTTGCCTCTCTCCATGACACGGGAGGATACTATAGCTTGTATCAGTTTTGAACCATAGGCAAACGATGTGAGACCAGTGGCGAAGCTACAGTCAAAGGCCTAGGTGGATCATGTGGTCTTAGGATCATAGAGGCGCGGTGGATCCCGGTCCTTGCCGATGGGAGGGCTCCGTTTTTTAATGTTTTTTTAAGTTTTATTAGGGTTTGTGTCCTACTCAGAGATGCGAGGCGGGGGCGGCTCTCTGCAGACGGAATAAGGTCCTCCCCGTCTAGCCCCCATCCCGGTGGTGTTTCTAGCATTGTCGGAGGACATGTGGAGGTTTGTCTCTAGCGGATCACATGTGATTCGGTCGGTTTTTGTCTTCAGTGAATCCACGTGGATCCGGTCTTCGTTTTATGTTCGTGTATCTACAATTTGGATACTTCCGATCTACCTTCTCTTCATCTGCGGCGGTTGATGTTCTGGTGCACTGGTCTTATGGGGCCTTAGCACGACGACTTTCTGACTCTCTACTAGAACAAAGTTTGTCCGGCTCCGAAGACGGATGGGCAATGACGGCGGCGCACCTTCGACTCGCTCCAGTGGTTGTAGTCGTCGATAGGTGGTCTAAGGACCCGGATGTAATTTTTATTTCTGATGTTTTTTTATACTATCTTAACAGTTGATGAATAGATTGGATTTTTCCCTCGCAAAAAAAAAAGGCTTGGGTGGGCCAGGCTGAAGAGAGCTCAAAATTTCTTGCAATTATGGCCCAGATTCTCTTAAGCCTAGTCTTTTGTAACAAAACTGGGCGGGCCAGGGCCTAATTTTGCTTCGTGAAACAACAAACATGCATGCCCTATTTGACTCACAGGATTTCAGTACAAAGGAATATATAAGAAACCTCTTCACTTCAATTCTTATGTATTTTCATGAGGTTTCACATAATGCTAAGAATCTTATGTATTTTCATGAGGTTTAAAACAGAGGGAGTATAAAATAAATGTCATGCATATGAAAAAATCTCGTAGGAAGAAATACTATAAAAATCCTCCAAATAGTTAATTGCACGTTGGTACCACACTTGCTCACCTACTCACGAATCAGTACCACTACTCATGCATGTCGCAGTTCGGTACCAACTCAGGGCCTAAGTGATGCATAACGGACTGACAGCTGTATAAGTGAGTATTGACCTCGTATCCGACAGGTCGGGCCCACATGTCAAGTGACACGCTGGCCGAATCGGCGCGTGCCCGATGCGCTGACTAGGACGAGGCCGACCTAACGGGCTAGGTCCAACCGAGCCACCAGTTCGAACCCTAACTCTCGTTCCCCTCTCCCTCTCCTCCTCGTGCTCCTCTGTGTCAATGGCGACGGCGAATCCGCGCGGCGGCGGTGTAGGCGGCAGCTCGAGCAGCGGTGGCGGTGTGGGCAGGTACGGAGATCTTCCTGGCCTCGGGGCCGATGCGCACCCAAGATTGGCCGAGGGCGACGGCGACAGTTCGTCGTACTACTCGAGCGGCGAGGAAGAAATGGAGGAGGCCCCGCTAAGCATGGAGCAGCGCCTGCGGATGGCAGAGATGTGGGTCGCCAGGCAGAGATGTGGGTCGCCAACCCTTTCACGAGCCATCACTGGACCAATGGATGAGGTGGGGTGCTGTAAGTCCTCCCTCTCCTCTGTTCTTTCTTCCAACTAGATGACCCGGTTGCGCCAATGGCGCAAGAAGCCAGTTAGAAGCGATGTTAGTAGTGAGTAAGTAGGAGATGTAAATGGAAAGATAATGCAATGTGGATTCTATTACAAATAGTAGGATGACTTAAATTGATTTTCAGATAAGAAACAAAGAATATTTAGAAGAGGAAGTAAGCAATTGTGGATATGATGGCAGATACAATAATAGTGTTAAACTTGGATTTCATAAAGTATTAATTTTCTTTCTAGGTCTTCT
>NC_057804.1:643336463-643531463 GCF_018294505.1 Triticum aestivum | reverse complement strand
GTGCATATGATCTGTTGTGATTACAGTAAACAACATCTTTGTGACCATTTCAAAGAGCATACATATACATGCCATCCATGTAACCAGAAAATAGGAAGACTGACTGACATTTAGGCAACAAACATATGTCATACAGCATCATAGTACTCCAAACACGTCACACAGCATCATACTACCCCATAGCATCATGAGTAATTACTTAAGATTACATAAGTCTTTAAGAAAGCATTCAGCAAACATAATAGATAACATCTCCGGCAAACAAGCCGTTCACGACCACAAGCAACAATCATCGTTTTGATCTGGACGATGACAAGTCACAAAGCATGGAGGGTACTTCGCTGGAAAGGAGCAACCACTCATTTGCATCAATAACCTTATGGAAAAGGAACCGGGTCAAGCTTAAAAATTTAGCCAATGCAAACTTACAGCATGTGACATCAAGAAGTAATACTGAGTAGTAATGCTGGAGAAAATCACTTCTATAAATCCTGTATAGCTACACGGGTTTAGTAAAAACAAATACTGTAACAATAGGAAGAGGAATAAGCTATAAAGAAGACCTCGCTCTCTATACAAGCATGTTGGGACTTGAAAACACTCTTTTGGCAGTTTTGCAGAAAAACGCCCGCCCCGGGCTCGCTCGCGACTCCCACTAGGGTTCCCACCCGCCGCCGGCCGTCGGGCGCTCCTCCCCCGCCTCGCTCCCCCCCTTCCCCCCCCCTCCTCCCCTTTCCTCCCGCGGCCCTCGCCCCGCCTCCCTCCCCTCTCCCCTCGCCGTTGCCGGCGAGCTCCGTCGGGCAAAGCCCGATGGGCATGGCGGTGGCGGGGCCTCTCTTCCCCCTCCGCTTGTAGGCGCCGATGCGGGGCGGCCCCTTTGAGCGGTGGCGCTGGTTGTCGCGGGATCCAGCGGCGCGGCAGCGGTCTCGCTGGGCGGCGGGGTGGCCTGCTGGTGGCGGCGCTCCAGCTCCCTTCGTTCCGCGCGCGACGGGGCGGTTGGGTTGCTCCCGTCTTCGGAGGTGGCGCGCGGCCGGTCTCTTGCCGGATCCGGCCAAATCTGGCGTTGGGGGACCGGCGGCGCGTGGCTTCGGTGGTGCGTGTGAAGGAAATATGCCCTAGAGGCAATAATAAAGTTATTATTTATTTCCTTATATCATGATAAATGTTTATTATTCATGCTAGAATTGTATTAACCGGAAACACAATACATGTGTGAATACATAGACAAACAAAGTGTCACTAGTATGCCTCTATTTGACTAGCTCGTTTATCAAAGATGGTTATGTTTCCTAGCCATGGACAAAAGAGTTGTCATTTGATTAACGGGATCACATCATTAGGAGAATGATGTGATTGACATGACCCATTCCCTTAGCCTTAGCACTTGATCATTTAGTATGTTGCTACTGCTTTCTTCATGACTTATACATGTTCCTATGACTATGAGATTATGCAACTCCCGTTTACCGGAGGAACACTTTGTGTGCTACCAAACGTCACAACGTAACTGGGTGATTATAAAGGAGCTCTACAGGTGTCTCCGAAGGTACATGTTGGGTTGGCGTATTTCGAGATTAGGATTTGTCACTCCGATTGTCGGAGAGGTATCTCTGGGCCCTCTCGGTAATGCACATCACTATAAGCCTTGCAAGTAATGTGGTCAATGAGTTGGTTACAGAATGATGCATTACATAACGAGTAAAGAGACTTGCCGGTAACGAGATTGAACTAGGTATTGGATACCGACGATTGAATCTCGGGCAAGTAACATACCGATGACAAAGGGAACAACGTATGTTGTTATGCGGTTTGACCGATAAAGATCTTCGTAGAATATGTAGGAGTCAATATGAGCATCTAGGTTCCGCTATTGGTTATTGACCGGAAACAGTTCTAGGTCATGTCTACATAGTTCTCGAACCCGTAGGGTCCGCACGCTTAACGTTACGATGACAGTTTTATTATGAGTATATGAGTTTTGATGTACCGAGGGAGTTCGGAGTTCCGTATGAGATCAGGGACATGACGAGGAGTCTCGAAATGGTCGAGACGTAAAGATCGATATATTGGACGACTATATTCGGACTTCGGAAAGGTTCCGAGTGATTTGGGTATTTTTCGAAGTACCGGAGAGTTACGGGAATTCGCCGGGGAGTATATGGGCCTTATTGGGCCATACGGGAATAGAGGAGAGAGGCCAAAAGGAAGGAGGCGCGCAGCCCCCCTCTGGTACGAATTGGACAAGGGGTGCAGCCCCCTTTTCCTTCCTCCTCTCCCCCTCTTTCCCCCCGGAATATCTTATTTGCCGCTCGTTGCGTCAAATTGCCGGCGCTTCGCACAGGCGAGCGACCGAGCAGCGACGCAACGGGCCGGCCCGTTTAACCGTTCCTGCACTCCCGGTTTTGGGAACCTTCTAGAGGTTCCCAGCTGGGTTTTTTCCGGTTTTGGGAACCTTCTAGAAGGTTCCTGAACCGGTTTTTTTATTTTTCCTTTCTTTTTCTATTTCTGTTTATTTTTATTTTTATTTTCTTTTTTGTTTTTCAAGTTTATGTTTTCTCTCCCAAAAAAATGTTCACGCTTTTACAAAAATGTTCAAAATTTGAAAAATGTTCGGAATTTTCAAAAAATATTTTGTGTTAACAAAATTGTTCAGAATGTTTTTGCTCAAAATTTTGACAACTTTTAAAAAAATGTTTCCATTCCAAAAATTGTTTGCAACTTAGCAAAAAATGTTCTTTTAAAAGCACGAACATTCTTTTAAAAAATTGTTCTCAAGATTCAAAAATTGTTCATGCTTTCAAAAATTGTTCGAGCTTCCAAATTTGTTCTCCATTTCAAAATTTATTCTCAACATTCAGAAATTGTTCGTGCTTTAAAAAATTGTCCGTGCTTCTAAATCTGTTCTCCATTTTATAATTTGTTCTCAACATTCAAAAATTGTTCGCGCTTAAAAAATTGTTCTCCATTTCAAAATTTGTTCTCAACATTCAAAAATTGTTCGTGCTTTCAAAAATTGTTCGTGCTTCCAAATTTGTTCTCCATTTCAAAATTTGTTCTCAAGATTCAAAAATTGTTCGTGCTTTCAAAAATTGTTCGTGCTTCCAAATTTGTTCTCCATTTCAAAATTTGTTTTCAACATTCTCCATTTCAAAATTTGTTTTCAACATTCAAAAATTGTTCATGCTTTAAAAAATTGTCCGCGCTTCTAAATCTGTTCTCCATTTCAAAATTTGTTCTCAACATTCAAAAAATGTTCGCGCTTAAAAAATTGTTCTCCATTTCAAAATTTGTTCTCAACATTCAAAAATTGTTCGTGCTTTCAAAAATTGTTCGTGCTTCCAAATTTGTTCTCCATTTCAAAAATTGTTCTCAAGATTCAAAAATTGTTCATGCTTTCAAAAATTGTTCGAGCTTCCAAATTTTTTCTCCATTTCAAAATTTGTTCTCAACATGCAAAAATTGTTCGTGCTTCCAAATTTGTTCTCTGTTTCAAAATTTGTTCTTAAGATTTAGAAAATGTTTGTGCTTTAAAGAAATGTCACAAATTCCAAGAATATTTGGGAAATTCAAAAGTTGTTTGTGTTTCCAAATTTTGTTTTGAAATTTGAAAAATTGTTCCTGTTCAGTTTTTTGGGTAGTTTAAAAAATGTTCCCATTCCAAAAAAATATGTTCGCGTCTCCAAAATTCGTTTGTGTGTTGAAAAAATGTTTGAGTTTTCTCAAAATTTGTAAAATAAAACTAATAGTGTTCGCGTTTGATAAAATATTCACCATTTGTTTTTGCTATTTGGGAAATCGTAAAGTATGTTTTTCAAACAGTCTTATACTTTCTTTAGTTCTTGTAGGTACCCACTGCAGTTTGGTCAAATGAGCTCGTCCATCCTAGTGGCTAGTAGGGTGCGCGTGCGAGTCGCCTGTGCTGAGTTCGATTCCCAACCGTGCACCCTACTATTTTTTGCAATTTATCACCTGGTATTTGCAGCGCACTGCAATGGGCCGGCCCAATCAGCGCACCGACGACGTGCCTGTGCGAAAGTGCAGCATTTTGACGCAAAATGCATCACATAGAAACTCCCTTTCCCCCCTTCTCCTACTCCAACAAGGAAGGAGGGAGTCCTACTCCCGGTGGGAGTAGGACTCCCCTTGGCGTGCCCCCTCCTAGGCCGGCCGCCCCCTCCCCCTTGCTCCTTTATATACGGGGGCAGGGGGCACCTCTAGACACACAAGTTGATCATCGTGATCGTTCCTTAGCCGTGTGCGGTGCCCCCCTCCACCATATCCCACCTCGGTCATATCGTTGTGGTACTTAGGCGAAGCCCTGCGTCGGTGGAACATCATCATCGTCACCACGCCGTCGTGCTGACGGAACTCATCCCCGACACCCTGCTGGATCGGAGTCCGGGGATCGTCATCGAGCTGAACGTGTGCAGAACTCGAAGGTGCCGTACGTTCGGTGCTTGGATCGGTCGGATCGTGAAGACGTATGACTACATCAACCGCGTTGTCATAACGCTTCCGCTATCGGTCTACGAGGGTACGTGGACAACACTCTCCCCTCTCGTTGCTATGCATCACCATGATCTTGCGTGTGCGTAGGAAATTTTTTAAAATTACTACGTTCCCCAACAGTGGTATCAGAGCCTAGGTTTTATGCGTTGATGTTATATGCACGAGTAGAACACAAGTGAGTTGTGGGCGATACAAGTCATACTGCTTACCAGCATGTCATACTTTGGTTCGGCGGTATTGTTGGATGAAGCGGCCCGGACCGACATTACGCGTACGCTTACACGAGACTGGTTTTACCGCCGTGCTTCGCACACAGGTGACTAGCGGGTGTCTGTTTTTACAACTTTAGTTGAACCGAGTGTGGCTATGCCCGGTCCTTGCGAAGGTTAAAACAACACTAACTTGGCGAACTATCGTTGTGGTTTTGATGTGTAGGTAACGGTTCTTGCTCGGCCCGTAGTAGCCACGTAAAATTTGCAACAACAAAGTAGAGGATGTCTAACTTGTTTTTGCAGGGCATGTTGTGATGTGATATGGTCAAGACGTGATGCTATATTTTATTGTATGAGATGATCATGTTTTGTAACCGAAGTTATCGGCAACTGGCAGGAGCCATATGGTTGTCGCTTTATTGTATGAAATGCAAACGCCCTGTAATTGCTTTACTTTATCACTAAGCGGTAGCGATAGTCGTAGAAGCAATAGATGGCGTAACAACAACGATGCTACGATGGAGATCAAGGTGTCGCGCTGGTGAAGATGGTGATCACGACGGTGCTTCGGAGATGGAGATCACAAGTACAAGATGATGATGGCCATATGTTGGAAATATGCCCTAGAGGCAATAATAAATTGATTATTATTATATTTCCTTGTTCATGATAATCGTTTATTATCCATGCTAGAATTGTATTGATAGGAAACTCAGATACATGTGTGGATACATAGACAACACCATGTCCCTAGTAAGCCTCTAGTTGACTAGCTCGTTAATCAATAGATGGTTACGGTTTCCTGACCATGGACATTGGATGTCGTTGATAACGGGATCACATCATTAGGAGAATGATGTGATGGACAAGACCCAATCCTAAGCCTAGCACAAGATCATGTAGTTCGTATGCTAAAGCTTTTCTAATGTCAAGTATCATTTCCTTAGACCATGAGATTGTGCAACTCCCGGATACCGTAGGAGTGCTTTGGGTGTGCCAAACGTCACAACGTAACTGGGTGGCTATAAAGGTACACTACGGGTATCTCTGAAAGTGTCTGTTGGGTTGGCACGAATCGAGATTGGGATTTTGTCACTCCGTGTAAACGGAGAGGTATCTCTGGGCCCACTCGGTAGGACATCATCATAATGTGCACAATGTGACCAAGGGGTTGATCACGGGATGATGTGTTACGGAACGAGTAAAGAGACTTGCCGGTAACGAGATTGAACAAGGTATCGGTATACCGACGATCGAATCTCGGGCAAGTACCATACCGCTAGACAAAGGGAATTGTATACGGGATTGATTGAGTCCTTGACATCGTGGTTCATCCGATGAGATCATCGTGGAACATGTGGGAGCCAACATGGGTATCCAGATCCCGCTGTTGGTTATTGACCGGAGAACATCTCGGTCATGACTACATGTCTCCCGAACCCGTAGGGTCTACACACTTAAGGTTCGATGACGCTAGGGTTATAAAGGAAGTTTGTATGTGGTTACCGAATGTTGTTCGGAGTCCCGGATGAGATCCCGGACGTCACGAGGAGTTCCGGAATGGTCCGGAGGTAAAGATTTATATATAGGAAGTCCTGTTTCGGCCATCGGGACAAGTTTCGGGGTCATCGGTATTGTACCGGGACCACCGGAAGGGTCCCGGGGGCCCACCGGGTGGGGCCACCTGCCCCGGGGGGCCACATGGGCTGTAGGGGGTGCGCCTTGGCCTACATGGGCCAAGGGCACCAGCCCCTAGAGGCCCATGCGCCAAGATATAGGAAAAAGGGGAGAGTCCTAAAGGGGGAAGGCACCTCCGAGGTGCCTTGGGGAGGATGGACTCCTCCCCCCTCTTAGCCGCACCCCTTCCTTGGAGGAAGGGGCAAGGCTGCGCCTCCCCCCTCTCCCCTGCCCCTATATATAGTGGAGGGGAGGGAGGGCATCCATACCTGAGCCCTTGGCGCCTCCCTCCCTCCCGTGACACCTCCTCCTCTCCCGTAGGTGCTTGGCGAAGCCCTGCAGGATTGCCACGCTCCTCCATCACCACCACGCCGTTGTGCTGCTGCTGGATGGAATCTTCCTCAACCTCTCCCTCTCTCCTTGCTGGATCAAGGCGTGGGAGACATCGTCGAGCTGTACGTGTGTTGAACGCGGAGGTGCCGTCCGTTCGGCACTAGGATCATCGGTGATCTGAATCACGACGAGTACGACTCCATCAACCCCGTTCACTTGAACGCTTCCGCTTAGCGATCTACAAGGGTATGTAGATGCACTCTCTTTCTACTCGTTGCTGGTCTCTCCATAGATAGATCTTGGTGATTCGTAGGAAAATTTTTGAATTTCTGCTACGTTCCCCAACAGTGGCATCATGAGCTAGGTCTGTTGCGTAGATTCTTTGCACGAGTAGAACACAAAGTAGTTGTGGGCGTCGATATTGTTCAATATGCTTGCCGTTACTAGTCTTATCTTGATTCGGCGGCATCGTGGGATGAAGCGGCCCGGACCAACCTTACACGTACGCTTACGTGAGACCGGTTCCACCGACAAACATGCACTAGTTGCATAAGGTGGCTGGCGGGTGTCTGTCTCTCCCACTTTAGTCGGATCGGATTCGATGAAAAGGGTCCTTATGAAGGGTAAATAGCAATTGGCATATCACGTTGTGGTTCATGCGTAGGTAAGAAACGTTCTTGCTAGAAACCCATAGCAGCCACGTAAAACATGCAAACAACAATTAGAGGACGTCTAACTTGTTTTTGCAGGGTATGCTATGTGATGTGATATGGCCAAAAAGGATGTGATGAATGATATATGTGATGTATGAGATTGATCATGTTCTTGTAATAGGAATCACGACTTGCATGTCGATGAGTATGACAACCGGCAGGAGCCATAGGAGTTGTCTTTATTTATTTGTGACCTGCGTGTCAACTTAAACGTCATGTAATTACTTTACTTTATTGCTAACCGTTAGCCATAGTAGTAGAAGTAATAGTTGGCGAGGCAACTTCATGAAGACACGATGATGGAGATCATGGTGTCATGCCGGTGACGATGATGATCATGGAGCCCCGAAGATGGAGATCAAAAGGAGCAAAGTGATGATGGCCATATCATGTCACTATTTGATTGCATGTGATGTTTATCATGTTTATACATCTTATTTGCTTAGAACGACGGTAGTAAATAAGATGATCCCTTACAACAATTTCAAGACGTGTTCTCCCCTAACTGTGCACCGTTGCGACAGTTCGCTGTTTCAAAACATCACGTGATGATCGGGTGTTTTATTCAGACGTTCAAATACAACGGGTGTTGACGAGCCTAGCATGTACAGACATGGCCTCGGAACACATGCAAAACACTTAGGGTTAACTTGACGAGCCTAGCATGTACAGACATGGCCTCGGAACACGGAGACCGAAAGGTCGAGCATGAGTCGTATAGAAGATACGATCAACATGAAGATGTTCACCGATGATGACTAGTCCGTCTCACGTGATGATCGGACACGGCCTAGTTTGACTCGGATCATGTAATCACTTAGATGACTAGAGGGATGTCTATCTGAGTGGGAGTTCATAAGATGAACTTAATTATCCTGAACATAGTCAAAAGGTTTTTGCAAATTATGTCGTAGCTCACGCTATAGTTCTACTGTTTAGATATGTTCCTAGAGAAAAATTAGTTGAAAGTTGATAGTAGCAATTATGCGGACTAGGTCCGTAAACTGAGGATTGTCCTCATTGCTTCATAGAAGGCTTATGTCCTTAATGCACCGCTCAGTGTGCTGAACCTCGAACGTTGTCTGTGGTTGTTGCGAACATCTGACATACACGTTTTGATAACTACGTGATAGTTCAGTTAAACGGTTTAGAGTTGAGGCACCAAAGACGTTTTTGAAACATCGCGAAACATATGAGATGTTTTGAGGGCTGAAATTGGGATTTCAGGCTCGTGCCCATGTCAAGAGGTATAAGACCTCCGATGACTTTCTTAACCTGCAAACTAAGGAGAAAAGCTCAATTGTTGAGCTTGTGCTCAGATTGTCTGAGTACAACAATCATTTGAATCGAGTGGGAGTTGATCTTCCAGATAAGACAGTGATGGTTCTCCAAAGTCATTGCCACCAAGCTGTTAGAGCTTCGTGATGAACTATAACATATCAGGGATAGATATGATGATCCTTGAGGTATTCGCGATGTTTGACACCGCGAAAGTAGAAATCAAGAAGGAGCATCAATTGTTGATGGTTGGTGAAACCACTAGTTTCAAGAAGGGCAAGGGCAAGAAGGGATACTTCATGAAACGGCAAATCAGCTGCTGCTCTAGTGAAGAAACCCAAGGTAAAACCCAAACCCGAGACTAAGTGCTTCTGTAATAAGGGGAACAACCACTAGAGCAGAATTACCCTAGATACTTGGTAGATAAGAAGGCTGGCAAGGTCGATAGAAGTATATTGGATATACATTGTGTTAATGTGTACTTTGCTAGTACTCCTAGTAGCACCAGGGTATTAGATACCGGTTCGGTTGCTAAGTGTTAGTAACTCGAAACAAAAGCTACGGAATAAACGGAGACTAGCTAAAGGTGAGCTGACGATATGTGTTGGAAGTTTTTCCAAGCTTGATATGATCAAGCATCGCACGCTCCCTCTACCAAAGAGATTGGTGTTAAACCTAAATAATTGTTATTTGGTGTTTGCGTTGAGCATAGACATGATTGGATTACGTCTATCGCAATACGGTTATTCATTTAAGGAGAATAATGGTTACTCTGTTTATTTGAATAATACCTTCAATGGTCTTACACCTAAAATGAATGGTTTATTAAATCTCGATCGTAGTGATACACATGTTCATGCCAAAAGATAGTAATGATAGTACCACCTACTTGTGGCACTGCCACGTAAGTCATATCGGTATAAAACGCATGAAGAAGCTCCATATTGATGGATCTTTGGGCTCACTCGTTTTTGAAAAGTTTGAGACATGCGAACCATGTCTATTGGTGTATATGCATGAAGAAACTCCATGCAAATGGACCGTTTTGACTCACTTGATTTTGAATCACTTGGGACATGCAAATCATACCACATGGGCAAGATGACTGAAAAGCCTCGTTTTCAGTAAGATGGAACAAGATAGCAACTTGTTGGAAGTAACACATTTTGATGTGTGCAGTCCAATGAGTGCTGAGGCATGCAGTGAATATCGTTATGTTCTTACTTCACAGATGATTCGAGTAGATGTTGAGTATATTTACTTGATGAATCACGAGTCTGAATTATTGAAAGGTTCAAGTAATTTCAGTGTGAAGTTGAAAGATCGTCGTGACAAGAGGATAAAAGATCTATGATATGATCATAGAGATGAATATCTGAATCACGAGTTTGGCACAGAATTAAGACATTGTGGAAATTGTTTCACAACTGATACAGCCTGGAACACCATAGTGTGATGGTGTGTCCGAACATCATAGTTGCACCCTATTGGATATGGTGCATACCATGATGTCTCTTATCGAATTACCACTATCGTTCATGGGTTAGGCATTAGAGACAACCACATTCACTTTAAATAGGGCACCACGTAATTCCGATGAGATGACACCGTATGAATTATGGTTTAGAGAAACCTAAGTTGTCGTTTCTTAAAGGTTTGGGGCTGCGACGCTTATGTGAAAAAGTTTCAGGATTAAGCTCGAACCCAAAGCGGATAAAATGCATCTTCATAGGACACCCAAAACAGTTGGGTATACCTCCTAATTCAGATCCGAAAGCAATATGGATTGTTTCTAGAATCGGGTCCTTTCTCGAGGAAAGGTTTCTCTCGAAAGAATTGAGTGGGAGGATGGTGGAGACTTGATGAGGTTATTGAACCGTCACTTCAACAAGTGTGTAGCAGGGCACGGGAAGTTGTTCCTGTGGCACCTACACCAATTGAAGTGGAAGCTTATGATAGTGATCATGAAGTTTCAGATCAAGTCACTACCGAACCTCGTAGGGTGACAAGGATACGTACTACTTCAGAGTGGTACAGTAATCCTGTCTTGGAAGTCATGTTGCTAGACAACAATGAACCTACGAGCTATGGAGAAGCGATGGTGGGCCCGGATTCCGATAAATGGCTCAAGGCCATAAAACCCGAGAGAGGATCCATGTATGAAAACAAAGTGTAGACTTTGGAAGAACTACTTGATGGTCGTAAGGCTGTTAGGTACATATGGATTTTGAAAGGAAGACAGACAATGATGGTAAGTGTCACCATTGAGAAAGCTCGACTTGTCGTTAAGATGTTTTTCGACAAGTTCAAGGAGTTGACTACGATGAGACTTTCTCACTCGTAGCGATGCTAAGAGTCTGTTGGAATTATATTAGCAATTACTGCATTATTTATGAAATCTTGCAGATAGGATGTCAAAACATTGTTTCCTCGACGATTCTTGAGGAAAGGTTGTATGTGATACAACCGGAAGGTTTTGTCTATCCTGAAATATGCTAATAAGTATGCAAAGCTCCAGCAATCCTTCTGAGGACTGGAGTGAGCATCTCGGAGTTGGAATGTATGCTTTGATGATGATCAAAGATTTTGGGTGTATACAAAGTTTATGAGAAACTTGTATTTCCAAAGAAGTGAGTGGGAGCACTATAGAATTTCTGATGAGTATATGTTGTTGACATATTAATGATCAGAAATGACGTAGAATTTCTGGAAAGCATATAGGGTTATTTGGAAAGTGTTTTCAATGGAAAACCTGGATTAAGCTACTTGAACATTGAGCATCAAGATCTATAAGGATAGATCAAAACGCTTAATAGTACTTTCAAATGAGCACATGCCTTGACGTGATCTTGAAGGTGTTCAAGATGGATCAGTCAAAGAAGGAGTTCTTGCCTGAGTTGTAAGGTATGAAGTTAAGACTTAAAGCTCGACCATGGCAGAATAGAGAGAAAGGAACGAAGGTCGTCCCCTATGCTTAAGACATAGGCTCTACAGTATGCTATGCTGTGTACCGCACCTGAAGTGTGCTTTACCATGAGTCAGTCAAGGGGTACAAGAGTGATCCAAGAATGGATCACAGGACAGCGGTCAAAGTTATCCTTAGTAACTAGTGGACTAAGGAATTTTCTCAATTATGGAGGTGGTAAAAGAGTTCGTCGTAAAGGGTTACGTCGATGCAAGCTTAACACCTATCCGGATAGCTCTGAGTAGAGATACCGGATACGTATAATGGAGCAACAATTTAGAATAGCTCCAAGTAGAACAGTTATTTGGAATAGCTCCAAATAGAACGTGGTAGCTGCATCTAGGAGATGACATAGAGATTTGTAAAGCACACACGGATCTGAAAGGTTCAGACCCGTTGACTATAACCTCTCTCACAAGCATAACATGATCAAACCCAGAACTCATCGAGTGTTAATCACATGGTAAATGTGAACTAGATTATTGACTCTAGTAAACTCTTTGGGTGTTAGTCACATGGGGATGTGACCTTGAGTGTTAATCACATATCGATGTGAACTAGATTATTGACTCTAGTGCAAGTGGGAGACTGTTGGAAATATGCCCTAGAGGCAATAATAAATTGATTATTATTATATTTCCTTGTTCATGATAATCGTTTATTATCCATGCTAGAATTGTATTGATAGGAAACTCAGATACATGTGTGGATACATAGACAACACCATGTCCCTAGTAAGCCTCTAGTTGACTAGCTCGTTAATCAATAGATGGTTACGGTTTCCTGACCATGGACATTGGATGTCGTTGATAACGGGATCACATCATTAGGAGAATGATGTGATGGACAAGACCCAATCCTAAGCCTAGCACAAGATCATGTAGTTCGTATGCTAAAGCTTTTCTAATGTCAAGTATCATTTCCTTAGACCATGAGATTGTGCAACTCCCGGATACCGTAGGAGTGCTTTGGGTGTGCCAAACGTCACAACGTAACTGGGTGGCTATAAAGGTACACTACGGGTATCTCTGAAAGTGTCTGTTGGGTTGGCACGAATCGAGATTGGGATTTTGTCACTCCGTGTAAACGGAGAGGTATCTCTGGGCCCACTCGGTAGGACATCATCATAATGTGCACAATGTGACCAAGGGGTTGATCACGGGATGATGTGTTACGGAACGAGTAAAGAGACTTGCCGGTAACGAGATTGAACAAGGTATCGGTATACCGACGATCGAATCTCGGGCAAGTACCATACCGCTAGACAAAGGGAATTGTATACGGGATTGATTGAGTCCTTGACATCGTGGTTCATCCGATGAGATCATCGTGGAACATGTGGGAGCCAACATGGGTATCCAGATCCCGCTGTTGGTTATTGACCGGAGAACATCTCGGTCATGACTACATGTCTCCCGAACCCGTAGGGTCTACACACTTAAGGTTCGATGACGCTAGGGTTATAAAGGAAGTTTGTATGTGGTTACCGAATGTTGTTCGGAGTCCCGGATGAGATCCCGGACGTCACGAGGAGTTCCGGAATGGTCCGGAGGTAAAGATTTATATATAGGAAGTCCTGTTTCGGCCATCGGGACAAGTTTCGGGGTCATCGGTATTGTACCGGGACCACCGGAAGGGTCCCGGGGGCCCACCGGGTGGGGCCACCTGCCCCGGGGGGCCACATGGGCTGTAGGGGGTGCGCCTTGGCCTACATGGGCCAAGGGCACCAGCCCCTAGAGGCCCATGCGCCAAGATATAGGAAAAAGGGGAGAGTCCTAAAGGGGGAAGGCACCTCCGAGGTGCCTTGGGGAGGATGGACTCCTCCCCCCCTCTTAGCCGCACCCCTTCCTTGGAGGAAGGGGCAAGGCTGCGCCTCCCCCCTCTCCCCTGCCCCTATATATAGTGGAGGGGAGGGAGGGCATCCATACCTGAGCCCTTGGCGCCTCCCTCCCTCCCGTGACACCTCCTCCTCTCCCGTAGGTGCTTGGCGAAGCCCTGCAGGATTGCCACGCTCCTCCATCACCACCACGCCGTTGTGCTGCTGCTGGATGGAGTCTTCCTCAACCTCTCCCTCTCTCCTTGCTGGATCAAGGCGTGGGAGACATCGTCGAGCTGTACGTGTGTTGAACGCGGAGGTGCCGTCCGTTCGGCACTAGGATCATCGGTGATCTGAATCACGACGAGTACGACTCCATCAACCCCGTTCACTTGAACGCTTCCGCTTAGCGATCTACAAGGGTATGTAGATGCACTCTCCTTTCTACTCGTTGCTGGTCTCTCCATAGATAGATCTTGGTGATTCGTAGGAATTTTTTGAATTTCTGCTACGTTCCCCAACACCATATCATATCACTTATATTGATTGCATGTGATGTTTATCCTTTATGCATCTTATCTTGCTTTGATTGACGGTGGCATTTTAAGATGATCTCTCACTAAATTATCAAGAAGTGTTCTCCCTGAGTATGCATCGTTGCGAAAGTTCTTCGCACTGAGACACCACGTGATGATCGGGTGTGATAGGCTTTACGTTCAAATACAACGGGTGCAAAACAGTTGCACACGTGGAATACTCAGGTTAAACTTGACGAGCCTAGCATATACAGATATGGCCTCGGAACACGGAGACCGAAAGGTCGAATGTGAATCATATAGTAGATATGATCAACATAGTGATGTTCACCATTGAAAACTACTCCATCTCACGTGATGATCGGACATGGTTTAGTTGATTTGGATCACGTGATCACTTAGATGGCTAGAGAGATGTCTGTCTAAGTGGGAGTTTTTAAGTAATATGATTAATTGAACTTAAATTTATCATGAACTTAGTCCTGATAGTATTTTGCAAATTATGTTGTAGATCAATAGCTTGCGTTGTTGCTTTCATATGTTTATTTTTGATATGTTCCTAGAGAAAATTGTGTTGAAAGATGTTAGTAGCAATGATGTGGATTGGATCCGTGATCTGAGGTTTATCCTCATTGCTGCACAGAAGAATTATGTCCTTAATGCACCGCTAGGTGACAGACCTATTGCAGGAGCAGATGCAGATGAATGTTTGGCTAGCTCAATATGATGACTACTTGATAGTTTAGTGCACCATGCTTAACGGCTTAGAATCGGGACTTCAAAGACGTTTTGAACGTCATGGACCATATGATATGTTCCAGGAGTTGAAGTTAATATTTCAAGAAAATACCCGAGTTGAGAGATATGAAGTCTCCAACAAGTTCTATGGCTAAAAAATGGAGGAGAATCGCTCAACTAGTGAGCATGTGTTCAGATTGTCTGGGTAGTACAATCTCTTGAATCAAGTGGGAGTTAATCTTCCAGATAAGATAGTGATTGACAAAATTCTCTAGTCACCATCACCAAGTTAGTAGAACTTTGTGATGAACTATAGTATGCAAGGGATGACGAAAACGATTCCCAAGCTCTTCGTAATGTTGAAATCGACAAAGGTAGAAATCAAGAAAGAGCATCAAGTGTTGATGGTTGACAAGATCAATAGTTTCAAGAAAAGGGCAAAGGGAAAGAAAGGGAACTTCAACTAGAATGACAAGCAAGTTGTCACTCCCGCAAAGAAGCCCAAAGCTGAACCAAAGCCTGAAACTGAGTGATTATACTGCAAAGGAAATGGTCACTAGAAGCGGAAATGTCCTCAATATTTGGTGGATAAGAAGGATGGCAAAATGAACAAGGATATATTTTATATACAGGTTATTGATGTGTACCTTACTAGTGTTTATAGTAGCCCCTGAGTATTTGATACTTGTTCGATTGCTAAAAATTAGTAAACTCGAAACAGGAGTTACAGAATAATCAGAGACTAGTTGAGGGTGAAGTAGCGATGAGTGTTGGAAGTAGTTCCAAGATTGATATGATCATCATCGCACACTCTCTATACTTTCGGGATTAGTGTTAAACCTAAATAAATTTTATTTGGCATTTGCGTTGAACATGAATATGATTTGATCATGTTCATTGCGATACGGTTATTCGTTTAAAGTCAAAGAAAAATTGTTGTTCTATTCACATGAATAAAACCTTCGATGGTCATACACCCAATGAAAATAGTTTGTTGGATCTCGATCGTAGTGATACACATATTCATAATATTGATGCCAAAAGATGCAAAGTTAATAATGATAGTGCAACTTATTTGTGGCACTGCTGTTTGGGTCATATCGGTGTAAAGCGCATGAAGAAACTCCATGAAGATGGAATTTTTGGAATCACTTGGTTATGAATCATTTGATGCTTGCGAACCGTGCCTTTTGGGCAAGATGACTAAAACTCCGTTCTCCGGAACAATGGAACGAGCTACTGATTTATTGGAAATAATACATATCGATGTATACGGTCCAATGAGTGTTGATGCTCGTGGCGGGTATCGTTATTTTCTGACCTTCACAAGATGAATTGAGCAGATATGAGTATATTTACTTAAAGAAGCACAAGTCTGAAACATTTGAAAAGTTCAAATAATTTCAGAGTGAGGTGGAGAATCATCGTAACAAGAAAATAAAGTTTCTGCAATTTGATCGCGGAGACAAATATTTGAGTTACGAGTTTGGTCTTCAATTAAAACAATGTGGAATAGTTTCACAAACTCATGCCACCTGGAACACCATAGCGTAACGGTGTGTCCCAACATCGTAACCGCACTTCATTGGATATTGTGCGACCTATGATGTCTCCTATCGGTTTACCACTATCGTTTTGGGGTTATGCATTAGAGACAGTTGCATTCACTTTAAATAGGGCACCATCGAAATCCGTTGAGACGACGGCTTATGAACTGTGGTTGGGCAAGAAACCAAAGTTTGTCGTTTGTTAAAGTTTGGGGCTGCGATGCTTATGTGAAAAAAAAGGTTTCAACCTGATAAGCTCGAACCTAAATCGGAGAAGTACGTCTTCATAGAATACCCAAAGGAAATTGTTGGGTACACCTCTATCACAGATCCAAAGGCAATATATTCGTTGCTAAAATGGATCCTTTCTAGAGGAGTTTCTCTCGAAAGAAGTGAGTGGGAGAAAAGTAGAACTTGATGAGGTAACTGTACCTACTCCCTTGTTGGAAAGTAGTTCATCACAGAAATTGGTTCCAGTGATTCCTACACCAATTAGTGAGGAAGTTAATGATGATGATCATGAAACTTCAGATCAAGTTGCTACCAAACCTCGTAGGTCTTCCAGAGTAAGATCCGCACCAGAGTGGTGTGGTAATCATGTTCTAGAAGTCATGTTACTAGACCATGATGAACCTATGAACTATGAGGAAGCGATGATGAGCCCAGATTTCGCGAAATGGCTTGAGGCCATAAAATCTGAGATATGATCCATGTATGAGAACAAAGTATGGACTTTGATTGACTTGCTCGATGATCAGCAAGCCATGTTAAATAAATGAATCTTCAAGAGGAAGACGGACACTGATAGTAGTGTTACTATCTACAAAGCTCGACTTGTTGCAAAAGGTTTTCGGCAAGTTCAAGGTGTTGAAAACGATCAGATTTTCTCACTCGTAATGATGCTTAAGTCTGTCTGAATCATGTTAGCAATTGCTGCATTTTATGATAGATTTGGCAAATGGATGTCAAAACTGCATTCCTGAATGGATTCTAAGAAGAGTTGTATATTGATGAACCAGAAGGTTTTGTCAATCCAAAAGGTGCTAACAAAAGTGTGCAAGCTCCAGCGATCCATCTAATGTACTGGTGCAAGCATCTCGGAGTTGGAATAACGTTTTGAAGTGTGATCAAAGCGTATGTTTTATACAGACTTTTGGAGAAGCCATGTATTTACAAGAAAGTGAGTGGGAGCTCTGTAGCATTTCTGATATTATATGTAGATGACATATTGTTATTGGAAATGATATAGAATTTTCTGGATAGCATAAAGGGATACTTGAATAAAGTTTTTCAAATGAAAGACCTCGGTGAAGCTGCTTACATATTGGGCATCAAGATCTATAGAGATAGATCAAGACGCTTAATTGGACATTTCACAAGCACATACCTGATAAAGTTTTAAAGTAGTTCAAAATGGAACAGTCAAAGAAAGAGTTCTTGCCAGTGTTGCAAAGGTATGAAATTGAGTAAGACTCAAATCCCGACCACGGCAGAAAATAGAAAGAGAATGAAAGTCATTCCCTATGCATCAGTCATAGGTTCTATAAAAGTATGCCATGCTATGGACCAGACCTATTGTATACTTTGCCCTGGTTTGGCAAGGGAGTACAATAGTGATCTAGGAGTAGATCACTGGACATTGGTCAAAATTGTCCTTAGTGGAATAAGGATATGTTTCTCGATTATGGAGGTGACAAGAGGTTCGTCGTAGAGGGTTACGTCGATACAAAGTTTTGGCACTGATCCAGATGACTCTAAGTCTTAATCTGGATACATATTGAAAGTGGGAGCAATTAGCTAGAGTATCTCCGTGCAGAGCATTGTAGACATAGAATATTTGCAAAATACATACGGCTCTGAATGTGACAGACCGTTGACTAAACTTCTCTCATGAGCAAAACACGATCATACCTTAGTACTCTTTGGGTGTTAATCACATAGCAATGTGAACTAGATTATTGACTCTAGTAAACCCTTTGGATGTTGGTCACATGACGATGTGAACTATGGGTGTTAATCACATACAGATGTGAATATTGGTGTTGAATCACATGATGATGTGAACTAGATGTGTTGACTCTAGTGCAAGTGGGAGACTGAAGGAAATATGCCCTAGAGGCAATAATAAAGTTATTATTTATTTCCTTATATCATGATAAATGTTTATTATTCATGCTAGAATTGTATTAACCGAAAACATAATACATGTGTGAATACATAGACAAACAAAGTGTCACTAGTATGCCTCTACTTGACTAGCTCGTTTATCAAAGATGGTTATGTTTCCTAGCCATGGACAAAAGAGTTGTCATTTGATTAACGGAATCACATCATTAGCAGAATGATGTGATTGACATGACCCATTCCATTAGCCTTAGCACTTGATCGTTTAGTATGTTGTTACTGCTTTCTTCATGACTTATACATGTTCCTATGACTATGAGATTATGCAACTCCCGTTTATCAGAGGAACACTTTGTGTGCTACCAAACGTCACAACGTAACTGGGTGATTATAAAGGAGCTCTACATGTGTCTCCGAAGGTACATGTTGGGTTGGCGTATTTTGAGATTAGGATTTGTCACTCCGATTGTCGGAGAGGTATCTCTGGGCCCTCTCGGTAATGCACATCACTATAAGCCTTGCAAGCAATGTGGCCAATGAGTTGGTTACGGAATGATGCATTACATAACGAGTAAAGAGACTTGATGGTAACGAGATTGAATTAGGTATTGGATACCGACAATCGAATCTCGGGCAAGTAACATACCGATGACAAAGGGAACAATGTATGTTGTTATGCGGTTTGACCGTTAAAGATCTTCGTAGAATATGTAGGAGCCAATATGAGCATCCAGGTTCCGCTATTGGTTATTGACCGGAAACAGTTCTAGGTCATGTCTACATAGTTCTCGAACCTTGTAGGGTCCGCACCGCTTAACGTTATTGTGGACAGTTTTATTCCTGAGTTTATGAGTTTTTGATTACCGAAGGAGTTCGGAGTCCCGGATGAGATCGGGGAACATGACGAGGAGTTCTCGAAATGTCGAGACAATTAAAGATCGATATAGTTTGGACGACTATATTAGGACTCGGCAAAGTTCCTGAGTGATTCGGGTATTTTCGGAGTACCGGGAGTTACGGAATTCCCGGGGAGTTATAGGCCTTATTGGCCTAAGGGAAAGAAAGAGGAAGCCGGCCAGGGCAGCGCGCGCACTCCCCCCCCTAGTCCGAATTGAGCAAGGGGGCAGCGCCCCTTTTCCTTCTTCTCCCCTCTTCCCCCTTCCTACTTCCACAGGAAAGGGGAGTCCTACTCCCGGGGAGTAGGACTCCTCCTGGCGCGCCCTGTGGGCCGGCCGCCCCCCCCCCTTCTCCTTTATATACGGGGGCAGGGGGTCACCTCTAGACACACAAGTTGATCATCGTGATCGTTCCTTAGCCATGTGCGGTGCCCCCCTTCACCATATTCCACCTCGGTCATATCGTTGCGGTACTTAGGCGAAGCCCTGCGCCGGTAGAACATCATCATCGTCACCACGCCGTCGTGCTGACGGAACTCATCCCCGACACCCTGCTGGATCGGAGTCCGGGGATCGTCATCGAGCTGAACGTGTGCAGAACTCGGAGGTGCCGTACGTTCGGTGCTTGGATCGGTCGGATCGTGAAGACGTACGACTACATCAACCGCGTTGTCATAACGCTTCCGCTATCGTTCTACGAGGGTACGTGGACAACACTCTCCCCTCTCGTTGCTATGCATCACCATGATCTTGCGCGTGCGTAGGAATTTTTTTAAAATTACTACGTTCCCCAACAGCGTGCCCGGCGGTTCCGGTGCTTGGAGGTCATCGGGCGACACGGGTAGGGCAGCGGTCGGGCGTGGCCGCTGCTCCGGTCGTGGGCGGCGGCGTGGGGAGGTCTCGGTGGTGACCTTTCGATGTCGTGGCGGCTTCACGGTGGCTCGATGGATCTGTCCGCGGCAGCGGCCGGCTTCTCCGGCGTCGGCTCGCCTGTGGTCGGGCCGTCTCGACCTTCACCCCATCTCCTCGTCGCCCAGGCGCTTCTCCCATCAATGGGCTGGTTTCCCGGTTGCGGTCCATCGCTCGTCTCGCGCCCGGTGCCGCAGGACCGAGCTCGTCTCGCGCACGATGCAGCAGGACTGAGCTTGTCTCGCGCACGGTGCAGCAGGACCGACCTCGTCCCCCTCTCGATGTTGCAGGACCGAGCTCGTCTGGCGCTAGGGGCAGCAGGACGGGTCGGTTGATGCCAGTTCTGGCCGACCTATTGGGTCTCGACGCTGGGGGTGGCCCAGGGGCGCGAAAGGTGAGACCTTTCTGCTCGTCTCTTTCGTTGGGGTGCGGCGGGTCTCGGGTGAGGTGGTGTCGAGGTCTTGGATGCTGGGGCGGCGACCCTGGTGGTGGTTGCGCGGTGCTCTTGGGCAGAGCCCGTGCCTTGGTGCTGCCCGGTCACCATGGTCGTGTGGGCGGCGTGGTTGACGGGGTGTGGCGTTCGGTGGCGGTGATG
This sequence comes from Triticum aestivum, assembly GCF_018294505.1. Lineage (NCBI taxonomy): Eukaryota > Viridiplantae > Streptophyta > Magnoliopsida > Poales > Poaceae > Triticum > Triticum aestivum. The sequence goes on along the minus strand of NC_057804.1, from coordinate 643,510,615 downwards.
ATTGGCCGAGGTGAAAACCTGCTCTATCTTCGGACGGACCGGCGGCGGCGAAGATCGTTCCCTTCTTGAAGGCGTCGTCGTGGCTCTCATTGCCTGTCATGCGGCTCCGGGGGAAACTCTGATCCTTGGATCGGGCGGTGGCGGCGCTCCGGTGTCGTATCCTTCCTGAAGGCGCCGCCTTGGAGCGCATGGTTTGTCATATGTAGTCTCACCTCTTCGGGGCCGTAGTGCTAGTGGTGGTGTTGTTGCGCTCAGTGCCTATGTATCATGTCCTGGGTGTGTGCGTGTGTTGCGGTGGCGTGGCGTGTGTTTGTATTGGGTGCTTGTGGTTTGGTGCTTTATATATAAAACGGGGCGAAAGCCTTTTTTGGTACAAGCATGTTGGCAGATCAAATAAATTTTCTTGAGCAATAATACATTCACACTGACTAAACTATAGAGTACAGAACTATTTGGTTAACGAAAAGAACAATTTAAGATCAGAGAAAGCATACCTATAAGTAATAGCTGCCACAATCACCACATCACAGCTCACTCCTGAAATAAAAATGCATGTAAGATTTCAAGCTTACAGTAAAAAAAGGAATATGAACATGCAGATATCAATATCCCACCATGAAGGCAGCCCATTTTGGGTATATACCATCGGCAAGGTAGTAACCTGTGGTATACTCATTCCCATTGACAGAAAATTGGACTTGAGGGGCTTCTCCTTTCGGTGCATCAAAAAACAGTGAGGATTGGTTGAGCGCATTCAAATCATTATCTGACCCAGCAACTCCAAAAAAAGCATCGAAGTGTATGCCTACGCGGACGACTACTATTTGTGTGGTTACAGCAGGGGGAAGTGATTGGCGCAAAAATGGTGAGGTCTAGCCCCCCCCCCCCCCCTTCTATCTAGCTACTGTGAGAGGGAGTGAGCCATGCAGAGGGCGGCGGAGGCCTCTCACACAGACGCGAGGTCTGCCTCGGTCAATCCGGAGGAGCATCTCTTGCGTGAGGCCCTGCGCCAGTCATTGAACACAGCGGAGACGGGCGTGGGGTGCCTCTGCCGTAAGAACATGAAGGCTCTTCGGCTCGGCATCAAAGCATCCGATTGTGTGGCAAAAGCGGAACAACTCTCGTAGGAGGAGTCCCGCGCCGCCCGATTTCTCGTTGGCATCATCACCTCTTCTTGTTTGTTGTCATCCAATACGACGAGTGAGGAGGACGACCCCCTCCAGCGGACTACGCGGACGACTACTATCGGTGCTCTGGTGACCGCAAGGGGAAGGAACCAACGCAAAAATGGTGATGTCCGGCGCCCCTCTCTGTTCTATCTAGCTATCTAGTTTATTTAATGTATCTAGTCTATCTGCCGGATGATGAACTTGATCATTTGGATACGATTGTACCGGATTACGCTATGTATGTATGTTGATCTACGTAGTTGCATGGATTGTATTGGATTAGGAGGGGGGGGGGGGGGATTTGAGGACCATGACTGCAGAGAGGATAAATAGGGGATGCTTTGTCACTTCTGCGGACGTATAGGGTGCCACATTTGGCAGATCATGGTTGTGGATCTTTTTAGCTAATGTGTATATAGTTAGATAAATTTATATTTTTCGCTCAAACTCGAGATATTTACTTTGCAAGCGACAATTGTTTTGAGCCAACAACAATAATTGTAGATAATATCAATCAAACAATACAATTATGAAAAGGCAGATTTTTAGGTATGGCAATATGACGTTTTTCATGGCAATTTATATTGACACGATGATGGCAAATTTAGTTCAGTTTTGCTAGAACTCATCTAGATGAGATATAATTTGGTCTCATTCACCTTTCATAGCCATTGGATGTGATGCTATAAGATGCGTGTGTGCTGACGTGGGTTGTATCTCTTCTTGTTTTCAAAGTGAATGAGACCAAATTATATCTCATCTAGATGAGTTCTAGGTACTCCCAATTTAGTTTGCAAGCCCCGTAATTTTCTGGCAAACAAATGAACTTGGACGGATTTGCCATGTTCGCCAACTAAGTTTGTCATACTCGACAAACATGATTTGCCATGAAAAACGTTTGATTTGGCATGCCTAAAAATTTCACGTTCGCTGGATATTTGGGTCCTAAGATTAATCATCTTGTATTACGCCATTTGTGTACTACTAGTATATTTCTATGTGGCAAATGTTCTGGGAAACTATAAGAAATCCATTTATCGCAATGTTATAAGAAATTATGTTTCCAACAAGACAAAAGAAAAAAAAAACCTCCCCTGCATTTCAGGGGAAGCAGCTAGCGATCCACCACCAGTACCGAACAACGGGGAGAAGGAGAGAGAAGGTGGGCAGCTGCATGCAGACGCGCGCGCGGCACCGGCACATGCACGCGTGCGCAGCGACTAGACGATCATCGCGGCAACAACGCGAGACCACCAATCGATCAGCAGGCTAGACGTACGTGCGTAGGAATCGAGACACAGATCGATCGATCCAGCAGCAGCGGCGGCGGCGGCGGCGATGTCGGACGACGAGGACTGCCGGACGACGGCGGCGCTGCTGGCGTCGACGTCGTGTAACCACCGGGCGGTGCTGCTCCACGGCAGCCTGGACATCTGGATCGACGAGGCGTGCAACCTCCCGAACAAGGACATCCTGTCCAACACCATGGGCGGCCTCCTCAAGAGCTGCACCTCCGACCCCGGCGCCAAGTCCACCAGCGACCCCTACGTGACCGTGCTGGTCGCATCCGCCACGGTGGCGCGCACCTTCGTGATCCAGGACGACGAGAACCCCAAGTGGCGGCAGCACTTCCTGGTGCCTGTGGCGCACGAGACCGCCGCGGTGAGCTTCGTCGTCAAGGACAGCGACGTGATCGGGGCGGAGCTGATCGGCGCCGTGGCCATCCCCGCCGAGTCCCTCCTGGCCGGCGACCGCGTGGACGGCGTGTACCCGGTGCTGGAGCCGTCCGGGAAGCCGTGCCGGCCGGGCGCCACGCTGCGGATGTCGGTGCAGTACGTGCCTGTGGCGAGGCTCACGATGTACAGCCACGGCGTGACGCCGGGCCCGGACTTCCCCGGCGTGCCCAACACGTATTTCCCGCTCCGGCGCGGCGGGCGGGTGACGCTGTACCAGGACGCGCACGTGCCCGGCGACGGGCAGTGCCTGCCGGAGATCCGACTCGGGAACGGTCAGCTCTACCGGCACGGGCAGTGCTGGCACGACGTGTACGACGCCATGTCGCAGGCGAAGCATCTCATCTACATCACCGGGTGGTCGGTGTTCCACACGATCCACCTGGTGCGCGACGGCGACAAGGCGCGGCCGCTGGGCGATCTGCTCAAGAAGAAGTCGCAGGAGGGGGTCCGGGTGCTGCTGCTCGTCTGGGACGACCCCACGTCCAGGAGCGTCCTTGGCATCCAGATGGTAATTACTGAATTCAGGCGTCGATTTTTAATTAAAATGCTGCAGAGTTTACAATTTATGTTCATGTCATTTTATCCGAATTCGGCTCCAAATTTCAACGACATTGGCTTTGATGAATTTGAATGAAGTGATAAGAATAATTTCCATATGTAAATTATGACATGAAATTGTGACGTGTAGGAAGGTTACATGGGCACACGGGATGAGGAGACGCGTAGGTTTTTCAAGCATTCTTCGGTTCAGATACTGCTCTGCTCACGATCTGCCGGGAAAAGGCACAGCTGGGTGAAGCAAAAGGTTGTATTTCATGCGAGGAAATAAACTTACTTAGATATTATCTTTATGGGCAATGAGCTGATGATGGCAACCATTGGAAACCAGGAGACAGGAACTATTTTTACCCACCATCAGAAAACGGTGATCATCGACGTCGATGCCGGCAACGGTAAGCGGAAGATAGTTGCTTTCGTCGGAGGCCTTGATCTATGTGGTGGGAGATATGACACTCCAAGGCACCATCTGTTTCACACTCTTCACACAGTGCACAAGGAGGATTATTACAACCCAAACTTCGCGGTGAGAACTCCTGAATATGATCTGAACTCTGTTGGAGGTTTTCATGTATTAATTCTACATTTGATAGCCTAATGCGTCGCTTGTCTCGATGCAGGTAACCGATGAGCGTGGCCCAAGGGAACCATGGCATGATTTGCATTCCAAGATCGATGGCCCGGCAGCATTCGATGTGCTGAAGAACTTTGAGGAGCGTTGGTCAAAATCATCCAAGCGCCACGGGTCCAAGAAATTGTCGAAATCATGTAATGACACGTTGCTCTGGATCGAAAAGATATCTGAGATCGCTGCTATTGACGATGATGTATACTCCAATGACAATGACACGGAGAGATGGGATGTTCAGGTAAGATCTTCCATAGTATTCCAGAGTTTCCAACCAAAGTCGTGTGTCGAAAGATTGAAGAGTCTCATGTTGGAGTGCAGATTTTCCGATCGATCGACTCGAACTCCGTCAAGGCTTTTCCCAAGGATCCACGAGAAGCAACCATTCAGGTAACTGAAATACAGTTTTCACCTGACCATAACTGTGTTCAGAGCTCCATTTGTTTTACCTGATACACAACTTTTGCTTTCTTGACAGAATCTTGTTTGCGGGAAAAATGTACTAATCGATATGAGCATACACACAGCCTACGTTACTGCCATCCGAGCAGCCCAACACTTCATCTATATTGAAAATCAGTATTTCCTTGGCTCTTCATTTCAATGGGATTCACATAGAGATCTTGGTAAGCAAGGACTACTACAGTTTCTTTCAATGGCATGCTAGGTTGTGTTGTTTAGTGTCGACTATCTCTTTTGTTCTTGATGAACTAGTGCAGGTCACCAAATTAAAATAAATAAATCTGATACCTTAATTTCCCACATCATGCCAACAACAAATATGCCCGGCCGGTGCTTAAATTTCTGACAGCCCCGGACTCTGAAATTCGTTTTCTTGCAGGTGCGAACAATTTAATACCGATCGAGGTAGCCCTGAAAATTGCTAACAAGATCTACGCGAATGAGAGATTTTCGGCCTACATAATAATTCCGATGTGGCCTGAAGGCAACCCAACCGGTGCTCCTACACAGAGAATTCTTTACTGGCAGGTTAGGTTCTTTAATTATCTCTCTCAGTGACTCAGATCTTTGTCACTACACTGTCATCTAAACACATCAGCTTCTAAGAGCCTTCATCATAAGTATAGCTGCTTCTGTTAGGCTAATAATGCAATTCATGTGTGCCACTGCAGAAGAAAACAATGCAGATGATGTACGAGATAGTCTACAAGGCACTGAAAGACACGGGACTGAATGGTTCATATGACCCACAGGACTACCTGAATTTCTTCTGCCTCGGCAACCGAGAAGCGGTGGAAAATGCCGCTTTCTCCGAAGCATTTTCACACACAAACCCTCAGGTGAGAATCGATCGAGTCAAGGACTCAAGCGGCAGAAATTCTGTGGCAATGCGAGCACCACTATATATAGGTGCCACTCTTTCTGAAAGATTATGCAGCAGAACTCACACCTGTCTGCCCTGATGGGCATGGATGGTCCAGGACCAAGCTAGGAAGAACAGGAGGTTCATGGTGTACGTGCACTCCAAGGGCATGATCGTGGACGACGAGTACGTTATCATCGGGTCGGCCAACATCAACCAGAGGTCCATGGAGGGAACGAGGGACACCGAGATCGCCATGGGCGCGTACCAGCCCCACTACACCTGGTCCAACATGTTCTCTGCTCCCCGCGGACAGGCAACCAACCAACCAACCAACCAAATCCATCCCCTCATTCATCATCGTGAATCTGACGAACGAATTGGAATGTTGCTGCAGATCTACGGGTACAGGATGTCGCTGTGGGCGGAGCACATCGGGGGCGTGGAGGCGGTCTTCGAGCGGCCGGACACGCTGGAGTGCGTGCGGCGGGTGCGGGGCATCGGGGACGCCAACTGGAAGCGGTTCGTGGCGGAGGAGGTGACAGAGATGCGGGGGCACCTCATCAGGTACCCCGTCGCCGTCGAATGGAACGGCAAGGTCGGGCCGCTGCAGGGGTGCGCTGCCTTCCCGGACGTCGGCGGCAACATCTGCGGCTCCTTCTCGGGCATCCAGGAGAACCTCACCATATGATCTCTTCTACTAGTAGGGCACTAAGCATTCGTAGACGCACGATTAACAAATTAGTGGTCCAGATGCAAAGAGAGAGACAGCCCAAATTAGTGTTCCCCGCAGTTTTATGCTCTTTCTCCGGTAAAACATGGAGGTGTTTTCGCAAGGGTTTTACAACATTTTCACGCATGCTGGAGCAAAGTTTGCTGAACATATTTTCAGTGAAAAAGAATGTTTTTAACACGTTTGTTTTTCTGTTTTGAAATACGCGATTTCAAACAAAGTTCTACGGTTCAATTCCTTTGGCCGCGTTTTCCCCATAATATTAGGTATATTTCGCATGATTCTGTGAATGCTTGAGCATGTCGCCAAATTTGGTTAACATTTACACATTGCTAACATAGCCGCTTCATTCGAGTTTCAATAAATGAAAATTTCAAAACATATTCAACATTGATCATGTACCAAAGAGCACGTCAAGACCAAGAGGATGGCGAAAACAGTAACTGAATCGGACACGCACTTCAGAAAAAAAGATCTTACTTTGCGTAATTTTTTTAAAGCATGGATTAAATAATCAAAGATGGAAATGGTAGACTGCGGGCAGTTTTTTTAAACAGCTCACATATGTAAGTGAAAAATGTTTGAATCTAGATCAGCAAATCGAACGTCTCACAGTTAGGCCCCTCAGCATAGTTGTGCTTCCCCACATATTTAACCACATATGTGCATCTGCGTGAAGCACGTTTGTGCTTCCTCGAAAGTGAAGCATAGGTATGCTTCACCCCGTGCAAGCACATGTTTTTCTAGGGGGTGGGGAAGGACATTTTAGTTTATTTGAAAGCACGGGTTAGTATAGTTTGAAAGCACATATTACTGCTAGTTAAAAGCACAAATTAGCCCGAAAAAAAGTTCATCGAAAGTTATCAACATGAGATCTAGTTTCGAAGATCTCGATGCGAGAAAGACAACAATGAAAATGGTTCGTGATTTGGATGCACAATAAAAGAGATAAAACCTTTTTAAAAATTGAATCTACAAAAAGGCACAAACAAACCCAATCGTGTCTCCCTGCATGGGAAAAAATGCCACCAAAATTCTCAAGTTGCGATAAGTGTCACACATGCAGTGTGTCATTTGTAGAAACTCTCTAAGGGTGTGTCTGGGAGCTAAGTATTTTTGAAATTTTCTAGGAATGCCGTGGTTTATGAAAAAACTTCAGTATTAAATACTTTGAGGTGTTTGGATAGAAAAAATACTGCAGCTTAAGAAACCACAGTATCTCTAAAACTGTGGTATTTTTGTTGTATTTAATAAAGAGGCCGGGACCTCTCTTTTTTAAAACTGAGAAACGTTGGCTCATTGGTCTCTCTAGTAGCGTGAGCTGCACCTTCGGTGCCTGTCACAATGCTCCGTCTTTGATGGATCACAAGCGATAACTCGACAATGTATAGTAGCATATAGTAATAGAGAACGTGCTCATGCCTAGCATGCATACGGCGGCCGTTAAGACAAGTTGATCGGCCGTGAGTGCAGCTGAATTAGGTTCGGCTTTAGGTATGGTCAAGATTATCCATGCAACGACAGAACAATCGGTGAAAATTAGAGAAACTTAATAAAACTGCCATTTGCCAAAGAACGCTGCTATACGGACGACACTCGGCGCACGATTTTCAGACGGTGCTATCGATCAAACCATGCATGCATAAGATTAAGTGTAGCACAGCTGCTGGGTCATGTGTCATGCGAGAATCAGGTAGGAAGTGCCGTGCGCCGACTAGTTTCGTTTGCCAAACACCTCCACGGTTTTACCAAAACTGTAAAAGAAACTATGGTTTTTAGAAACTAAAGTATTTATTGCCCACACATTAAAATACTGAGGTTTTGAAATATTGTGGATTTTGCAAAAACTGAGTTGCCAAACTAGGCCTAAGGTGTGAGTGATCTGTGTAAGGGGTACCCCTTAACAAACAATGTCGTTTTTTCAAGCCCCAAAAGGAAAAAAAATCACGTGAAGTAAGATTTTTTTGGGCGCTAGAGCCCGTTTCACGGTGGTGCAATGGCGGGCTGGGCCCAAATTATTTTTCCCCTAGGCTAGACACTCACATAAAACAGATTTTTCTGTGAGGCATAGTTGCTCCTACGATACTCCCTCAAAAAAAAAGTTGCTCCTACAGTAAACTAGGTAATTTTTCCTGTGATGAATTCATTTGAGCTACTCCCCCGGTCCATACATTAGATACATTCGATTGCGCGACAAGTAATATGGGTTGGATGGAGTACTAGTAATGAATCCACATATGTGCTGCTCTGAAGCTAATAGTACTAGTTTGTTTGCACACGCAAAAAAAAAGACGCTCATCTTCCCTGCAAGTAGGGGTGGACTAACGAGCAGCTCGGCTCGTTAAGCTCGTACTTGTTAAGCTCGTGCTCGTTAAGGCTCGGCCCGTTAAGCTCGTTAAGATTAACGAGCAGAAAACCCTGCTCAGCTCGGCTCGTTTGAAGCTCGTTAAGCTCGTGAGCGCTCGCGAGCGCTCGTTAACAGATTATAATGTGTTTCGATTAAGATGATGAATGTGTAGGTGTGGTTTTCAAGATGAAATATGGTGAGTACAAATAGAAATGCACTAGTTTGTTGCCTCATATGTCGATTAGATTGAATTGATGGGCTGAGTTGCTAAAAGACTTTGTCACGTAAGATGAAAATATGTGTTATGTTGTTACTAACGAGCTTAACGACCTACTCGTTAGCTCGTTCGTTAAACTCGTTAAGCTTAACGAGCTGAAATCTATGATTGCCTCTGTTCATTAAGAAGCGAGCTCCGAACTTAACGAGCCGAACTATCGAGCGCTCATTTAGCTCGCGAGCTACGAGCTTTTGGTCCAGCCCTACCTGCAAGAGACAGGTCCCGCTCTGCTCAGATCCGTGCACGCAAGCATGGCCCACCTCGAGTTCCACGAGTGAAAATTTTAAATCCGTATTAGTTGCTGTCGTGGGAGGTAGTTAGAAGTTAAGTAGACGCGTCCTTTAATTTCAACAGTCACGATCCCGGCCTGGTCGTATCATCTTCCCTGCAAGAAACAGCTCCCGGCTGTGCTCCTACGCGGCGTGTACGCAAGACATATCCACAATCATGGCCCTCCACGGGTTCCACGAGTGAATTTTTAAATCATGTTAGTAGCTGGCAGTAACACAAACGCATGCTATATCAATCTCTTGAGCCAGCTGAGCAATTTACACCCACTACACAGCCCTGAGACTGGAGAGTGATAGAGCAAGAATGGCAGCTCACATGACAGTCCCCAGCGACGCCCAGCTGATCAAGGCGCAGGCTGACCTGCAGCGCCACAGCCTCACTTACCTGACGTCCATGGCACTCAGGTGCGCCATCGAGCTCGGCATCCCGACGGCGATCCACCGCCTCGGCGGCACTGCGTCGTTGCCCGACCTGATGGCCGCACTGTCCCTTCCGCCACCCAAGGCGCCGTTTCTCAGCCGCGTCCTGCGGCTGCTGGCCAAATCCAACGCCCTGGCGTGCACCGACGCCGGGATCTACAGCCTCACGCCGCTGTCCTACATCCTCGTGGACGGCGTACTCATCGACGGCGAGGCTAGGCAGACCGCCTTCCCGCTGGCCGTCACCTCGCGGTACCACATGGAGTCAGGTCTAGGCCTGGCCGATTGGTTCAAGAACGACCGTGCGCTACCAGTGCCATCTCCATTTGAGCATGTGCACGCCGCGGCGCCCTTCGACGAGAGCATGACGCTCCTCGATCATGAGACCGACAAGCTCTTCTACGAGGGCTTGGCCGCCCATGACCATATGGGGATCGGCACGGTTGTGCGGGAATGCCGTGGCCTGTTCAATGGTCTGGAGTCACTCACCGACTGCTGTGGTGGTGATGGGACGACGGCCAGGGCCATCGTCAAGGCCTTCCCGCATATCAAGTGCAATGTGTTGGACCTTCCACAGGTGATCGAGAAAGTCCCGAGTGATGGTGTTGTTTAACTATGTCGCTGGCGACCTCTTCCATACCGTCCCACCTGCTCAAGCCGTGATGCTCAAGGTACGACGATATGACGCCTCTCTACATTTAATTAATGTTCTATTAATATTTCCTTTTCTTTTTGGCATGCATGGATATACAGAGGAATTTTGTGATATAACAAAACTAATATGGTCCGTTAACTCCCAAAGTGCTCTTGTCAGCTCGAGCTCACATGCACCCTTTGCTACAGTAAAATCAAAAAAAATATTTAAACAGTTTAAAAAAAACTGATTTTTTTTCACAACAAACATTGATGTCCTTTTCACATGTGTGCAAAATTTCATGACAAAATGACATTCATGCAGGTCTGGGTGAAAAAAAAAAAACAAAATCAATGCTCCAAAATGATTCCAAAAACAGTTTTTTTACAAGCATGGTATTGTCTTTTTTGCCCAGGCTTCCATAAATTCATCACAAAAATTGGCACGCATGTCAAACACACACCAATGTTTGTTACCAAAAATATAAATCAGTTTTTTAAAAATATTTTTCTATTTTACTGTAGCAAAGGGTGCGTGTGAGCTCAAGCTTATATACTCCATGTCCAATTCCGGAAGTGCTCTTGTGAGCTTAGCTTCGTGTTCCAACTGCCTGTTAATAGGTACACAAGATTTTTTTTCTCCAAAAGTCAAACTTAGCAAAATTTGACCGATTTCTAGAAAACATTATCATATCTACAATACCAAACACCTACCTATAAAATAAAAATATATCTCATGACATATCTTTTATTTGCGGGGTACCTCATGACGTGTCTATATATATATAGTATTTAAAATATAGACATTTTCATCTATTAACTTGGTCAAAATTTGCAAATTTTGACTTTAAAAAAAAATCTATAGGCACTACATTATGGAATGAAGGCGGTATAGCTATGTCCTTGACTAAAAGACAATATAGACTTTATACTATGAACCAATTAGAGTTGCGGCAATCGGTTGCAATATATTTTTATGAGATTTGATGTGTGGAATATAAATATTTAGATTAATAACACATGAACCAAAATTAAAAATACACATGACTTTAAATTCATGCGATTTGAAATTATGTGTTATGGATACATATGGTAGTAACCAAGTGAAGAGCAAATGGTAATTTAGTTCGTTGGAGCCTTCCTTTTTCTAACAAACAACCAACAGATTGCTATAATTGGAGCATTTTTATACACAAACTTACCCTTTGCCAACATAATTAATATTCTTCTTGCCTCTAAGGAGGTAAGTGGGAGCATCTTAAAATTGCTCTTCCATACAATATACCACATAGGACAAAGGGAACTAAGAGTTTGGATTGCACCAATTTTTTCTTGTTTCGGTATTGGTTTTCTGCAGGACTACCAATACCTATGCATAATTAGATTATGTCGATAACTTCCATATCCCTCATTATTCATTGCTTAAACTTTATAGATTCTTTCCATTCCAGCTTGTTCTACACTTTTGGAGCGACGATGATTGCATCAAAATCCTTGCTCAATGCAAGAAGGCCATACCTTCCCGAGAAATGGGGGGAAAAGTGATCATCATAGACATAGTGCTTGGATCTTCTCTAGAGACAATAACTGAAACCGAACTGTTGATGGACATGCTGATGTTCATATGTACCAGAGGACGGCAACGGGATGAAAAGGAGTGGAGCACGATCTTTATGAAAGCAGGGTTTAGCGACTATAAGATTGTCAAGAAACTTGGCCATCGAGGTGTCATCGAGGTCTATCCATAAGGTTGCTGCAAATGCTCATCTGGTGTGTATTCCGTATAACTAGTGGTGTGAAATAAGAAATAAATAAGTACAATGCCTTACTCGTCAATGGAAAATGCAGCAAATTCTTAAGTAGATGAAGTGTTAAGTGGCCGGCCGTATTATGTATGTATGTATGTATGTATGTATGTGGCATGTTTGTATGTTCCAACAATTTGAGATGTTAAGCTTTGTTGTTTTGGTATGTGTACAACTTTGTTTTTGAATTGTTTAGTGGACAAGCATTTGTGTATGTTTATCATTCTAAAATCAGTATATTCTTAAGAATAGCTACAGATCTGCTGATTGTTTTGGGAAAGGAGACAAGTCATTTTTCCATATGCCTCCACCAGCACCGCTCTCCTTGTCACTTCTCCAATTTTCTCTATGGTTCCTCGCTTATTGTTGCACTCTTCCGTGACTAGATTTGCAATAGCAAGATTTTCACAATAATGGCACTAGTCTCAAGAAATAGACATCACTGGAGATGACAACGATAAGAAAAGAAGACCGGACTAGTAAAATAGAAGGGATATGGAAGTTCAATCAATGGTCGTAGAACCGAGGAAGATGGAAAACACACATTGTCGACAAGGCTAGAGTTTGCCATAGCATGCGGATGGTTCAAACCTACAAGGACTTGGGAGTGCCAACCCTCCCCGCCGGCACTCCTCAATGTTGGGGAACGTAGCAGAAATTCAAAATTTTCCTACGTGTCACCAAGATCTATCTATGGAGAAACCAGCAACGAGGAGAAGGAGAGTGCATCTACATACCCTTGTAGATCGGTAAGCGGAAGCGTTCAAGAGAACGGGGTTGAAGGAGTCGTACTCGTCGTGATCCAAATCACCGGAGATCCTAGTGCCGAACGGACGGCACCTCCGCGTTCAACACACGTACAGCCCGGTGACGTCTCCCACGCCTTGATCCAGCAAGGAGAGAGGGAGAGGTTGAGGAAGACTCCATCCAGCAGCAGCACAACGGCGTGATGGTGATGGAGGAGCGTGGTAGTCCAACAGGGCTTCGCCAAGCACCGCGGGAGAGGAGGAGTAAGAGAGGTAGGGCTGCGCCAATAGAGGGAGAAACTCATGTGTTGGGCAGCCCCCAAGCCTCAAGTATTTATAGGGGAAGGGAAGGGGGCTGCGCCCCCTCTAGGGTTCCCTCCCCAAGGGTGGCGGCAGCCCCCAGATGCCATCTGGGTGGCGGCCAGAGGGGGAGAGAGGGGAGGCGCGCCTGGGGTGGGCCTTAGGGCCCATCTGCCCTAGGGTTTGCCCCCTCCCACTCTCCCTTGCGCCTTGGGCCCCTTGTGGGGGGCGCACCAGCCCACCTGGGGCTGGTTCCCTCCCACACTTGGCCCATGCAGCCCTCCGGGTTTGGTGGCCCCACTTGGTGGACCCCCGGGACCCTCCCGGTGGTCCCGGTACGTTACCGGAAAAACCCGAAATTTTTCCGATGACCAAAATAGGACTTCCCATATATAAATCTTTACCTCCGGACCATTCCGGAACTCCTCGTGACGTCCGGGATCTCATCCAGGACTCCGAACAACATTCGGTAACCACATACAAACTTCCTTTATAACCCTAGCGTCATCGAACCTTAAGTGTGTAGACCCTACGGGTTCGGGAACCATGCAGACATGACCGAGACGTTCTCCGGTCAATAACCAATAGTGGGATCTGGATACCCATGTTGGCTCCCACATGTTCCACGATGATCTCATCGGATGAACCACGATGTCAAGGACTCAATCGATCCCATATACAATTCCCTTTGTCTAGCGGTATTGTACTTGCCCGAGATTCGATCGTCAGTATCCCGATACCTTGTTCAATCTCGTTACCAGCAAGTCTCTTTACTCGTTCCGTAACACATCATCCCGTGATCAACCCCTTGGTCACATTGTGCACATTATGATGATGTCCTACCGAGTGGGCCCAGAGATACCTCTCCGTTTACACGGAGTGACAAATCCCAGTATCGATTCGTGCCAACCCAACAGACACTTTCGGAGATACCTGTAGTGCACCTTTATAGCCACCCAGTTACGTTGTGATGTTTGGTACACCCAAAGCATTCCTACGGTATCCGGGAGTTGCACAATCTCATGGTCTAAGGAAATGATACTTGACATTAGAAAAGCTTTAGCATACGAACTACGATCTTTGTGCTAGGCTTAGGATTGGGTCTTGTCCATCACATCATTCTCCTAATGATGTGATCCCGTTATCAACGACATCCAATGTCCATGGTCAGGAAACCGTAACCATCTATTGATCAACGAGCTAGTCAACTAGAGGCTTACTAGGGACATGGTGTTGTCTATGTATCCACACATGTATCTGAGTTTCCTTTCAATACAATTATAGCATGGATAATAAACGATTATCATGAACAAGGAAATATAACAATAACCAATTTATTATTGCCTCTAGGGCATATTTCCAACAGTCTCCCACTTGCACTAGAGTCAATAATCTAGTTCACATCGCTATGTGATTAACACTGATAGGTCACATCACCATGTGACCAACATCCAAAGAGTTTACTAGTGTCTAAACTAGTTCACATCACCATGTGATTAAGTCTCAATGATTTCTGGGGTTTGATCATGTTTTGCTTGTGAGAGAGGTTTTAGTCAATGGATCTGCAATATTCAGATCCGTATGTACTTCGCAATTCTCTATGTCATATTGTAAATGCTGCTTCCACGCTCCACTTGGAGCTATTTCAAATGGTCGCTCCATTATACGTATCCGTTTTGCTACTCAGAGTCATTAGGAAAGGTGTTAAAGCTTGCATCGACGTAACCCTTTACGCCGAACTCTTTATCACCTCCATAATCGAGAAACATGTCCTTATTTACTCCAAGGACAATTTTTGACCGCTGTCCAATGATCCCCATTCCTGGATCATTCTTGTACCCCTTGACTGACTCATGGCAAGGCACACTTCCGGTGCGGTACACAGCATAGCATACTATAGAGCCTACGTCTGAAGCATAGGGGACGACCTTCGTCCTTTCTCTCTCTTCTGCCGTGGTCGAGCTTTAAGTCTTAACTTCATACCTTACAACTCAGCCAAGAACTCCTTCTTTGACTGATCCATCTTGAACACCTTCAAGATCATGTCAAGGTATGTGCTCATTTGAAAGTACCATTAAGCGTTTTTGATCTATCCTTATAGATCTTGATGCTCAATGTTCAAGTAGCTTAATCCAGGTTTTCCCTTGAAAAACACTTTTCAAATAACCCTATATGCTTTACAGAAAATTCTACATCATTTCTGATCATCAATATGTCAACGACATATACTCATCAGAAATTCTATAGTGCTCCCACTCACTTCTTTGGAAATACAAGTTTCTCATAAACCTTGTATAAACCTAAAATCTTTGATCATCTTATCAAAGTGTATATTCCAACTCCGAGATGCTTACTCCAGTCCATGAAGGATCGCTGGAGCTAGCATACCTTTTAGCATCCTTAGGATCGACAAAACCTTTTTGATTGTATCACATACAACCTTTCCTTACGAATACTGGTAAGGAAACTCGTTTTGACATCCATCTGCCAGATTTCATAAGTGCAGCTCATGCTAACATGATTCTGACGGACTTAAGCATCGCTACGGATGAGAAAACCTCATCGTAGTCAACTCCTTGAACTTGTGAAAAACTCTTTGCCACAAGTCGAGCGTCATAGACGGTGACATTACCGTCCATGTCCGTCTTCTTCTTAAAGATCCATTTATCTCAATGGCTTGCCGATCATCGGGCAAGTCCACCAAAGTCCATGTTATGATACATGGATCCTATCTCGGATTTCATGGCTTCTAACCATTTGTCGGAATATGGGCCCACCATCGCTTCTCCATAGCTCGTAGGTTCATTGTTGTCTAGCAACATGACATTCAAGACAGGATCACCGTACCACTCCGAAGCAGTACGTCCTTGTCGTCCTACGAGGTTTGGTAGTGACTTGATCCGAAGCATCATGATCACTATCATCAGCTTCCGCTTCAATTGGTGTAGGTGCCACATGAACAACTTCCTGTGCCCTGCTACACACTAGTTGTAGTAATGGTTCAATAACCATATCAAGTCTTCACCATCCTCCCACTCAACTTTTCGAGACAAACTTTTCCTCGAGAAAGGACCCGATTCAACAAACAATCCCTATTGCTTTTGGATCTGAATTAGGAGGTATACCCAACTGTTTTGGGTGTCCTATGAAGATGCATTTTATCCGCTTTGGGTTCGAGCTTATCAACTTGAAACCTTTTCACATAAGCATCGCAGCCCCAAACTTTTAAGAAACGACAACTTAGGTTTCTCCAAACGGTGTCGTCTCAACGGAATTACGTGGTACCCTATTAAAGTGAGTGCGGTTGTCTCTAATGCCTAACCCATGAACGATAGTGGTAATTCGATAAGAGACATCATGGTATGCACCATATCCAAAAAGGTGCAACTATGATGATCGGACACACCATCACACTATGGTGTTCCAGGCGGTATTAATTGTGAAACAATTTCCACAATGTCTTAATTGCGTGCCAAAGCTCGTAGCTCAGATATTCATCTCTATGATCATATCATAGATATTCTATCCTCTTGTCACGAAGATCTTAAACTTCACTCTGAAATTACTTGAACCATTCAATAATTCAGACTTGTGTTTCATCAAGTAAATATACTCAACATCTACTCGAATCATCTGTGAAGTAAGAACATAACAATATTCACTGCATGCCTCAGCACTCATTGGACTGCACACATCAAAATGTGTTACTTCCAACAAGTTGCTATCTAGTTCCATCTTACTGAAACCGAGGCTTTTCAGTCATCTTGTCCATTTGGTATGATTTGCATATCTCAAGTGATTCAAAATCAAGTGAGTCTAAACGATCCATCTGCATGGAGTTTCTTCATGCGTATGCACCAATAGACATGGTTCGCATGTCTCAAACTTTTCAAAAATGAGTGAGTCCAAAGATCCATCAACATGGAGCTTCTTCATGCGTTTTATACCAATATGACTTACATGGCAGTGCCACAAGTAACTGGTACTATCATTACTATCTTATAATTTTGGCATGAAAATGTGTATCACTACGATCGAGATTCAATAAACCATTCCTTTAGGTGCAAGACCATTGAAGGTATTATTCAAATAAATAGAGTAACTATTATTCTCCTTAAATGAATAACCGTATTGCGATAGACATAATCCAATCATGTCTATGCTCAACGCAAACACCAAATGACAATTATTCAGGTTTAATACTAATCTTGATGGTAGAGGGAGCGTGCGATGTTTGATCACATCAAACTTGGAAACACTTCCAACACATATCGTCAGCTCACCTTTAGCTAGTCTCGGTTTATTCCGTAGCTCTTTTATTTCGAGTTACTAACACTTAGAAACCGAACCGGTATCTAATACCCTGGTGCTACTAGGAGTACTAGTAAAGTACACATTAACATAATGTATATCCAATATACTTCTATCGACCTTGCCAGCATTCTCATCTACCAAGTATCTAGGGTAATTCCGCTCTAGTGACTATTCCCCTTATCACAGAAGCACTTAGTCTCGGGTTTGGGTTCAACCTTGGGTTTCTTCACTGGAGCAGCAGCTGATTTGCCGTTTCATGAAGTATCCCTTCTTGCCCTTGCCCTTCTTGAAACTAGTGGTTTCACCAACCATCAACAATTGATGCTCCTTCTTGATTTCTACTTTCGCGGTGTCAAACATCGTGAATACCTCAAGGATCAACATATCTATCCTTGATATGTTATAGTTCATCACGAAGCTCTAGTAGCTTGGTGGCAATGACTTTGGAGAACCATCACTATCTCATCTGGAAGATCAACTCCCACTCGATTCAAGTGATTGTTGCACTCAGACAATCTGAGCACAAGCTCAACGATTGAGCTTTTCTCCCTTAGTTTGCAGGCTAAGAAAATCGTCGGAGGTCTTATACCTCTTGACGTGGGCACGAGCCTGAAATCCCAATTTCAGCCCTCGAAACATCGCATATGTTCCGCGACGTTTCGAAAACGTCTTTGGTGCCTCAACTCTAAACCGTTTAACTGAACCATCACGTAGTTATCAAAACGTGTATGTCCGATGTTCGCAACATCCACAAACGACGTTTGGGGTTCAGCACACCGAGCGGTGCATTAAGGACATAAGATTTCTACTGTCCGCATAATTGCTACTGTCAACTTTCAACTATATTTTCTCTAGGAACATATCTAAACAGTGGAACTAAAGCGCGAGCTTACGACATAATTTGCAAAGATCTTTTGACTATGTTCAGGATAATTAAGTTCATCTTATGAACTCCCACTCAGATAGACATCCCTCTAGTCATCTAAGTGATTACATGATCCGAGTCAACTAGGCCGTGTCTGATCATCACGTGAGACAGACTAGTCATCATCGGTGAACATCTTCATGTTGATCGTATCTACTATACGACTCATGCTCGACCTTTCGGTCTCTGTGTTCCGAGGCCATGTATGTACATGCTAGGCTCGTCAAGTTAACCCTAAGTGTTTTGCATGTGTAAAACTGTCTTACACCCGTTGTATGTGAACGTAAGGATCTATCACACCCGATCATCACGTGGTGCTTCGAAACGACGAACTTTAGCAACGGTGCACAGTTAGGGGAGAACACTTCTTGAAATTGTTGTAAGGGATCATCTTATTTACTACCATCATTCTAAGTAAACAAGATGCATAAACATAATAAACATCACATGCAATTATATAGTAGTGACATGATATGGCCAATATCATATAGCTCCATTGATCTCCATCTTCGGGGCTTCATGATCATCATCGTCACCGGCATGACACCATGATCTCCATCATCATGATCTCCATCATCGTGTCTTCATGAAGTTGTCTCGCCAACTATTACTTCTACTACTATGACTACCGGTTAGCAATAAAGTAAAGTAATTACGTGGCGTTGTTTAATGACACGCAGGTCATACAATAAATTAAGACAACTCCTATGGCTCCTGCCGGTTGTCATACTCATCGACATGCAAGTCGTGAATCCTATTACAAGAACATGATCAATCTCATACATCACATATCATTCATCACATTCTTCTTGGCCATATCACATCACATAGCATACCCTGCAAAAACAAGTTAGACGTCCTCTAATTGTTGTTTGCATGTTTTACGTGGCTGCTATGGGTTTCTAGCAAGAACGTTTCTTACCTACGCAAAACCACAACGTGATATGTCCAATTGCTATTTACCCTTCATAAGGACCCTTTTCATCGAATCCGTTCCAACTAAAGTGGGAGAGACTGGCACCCGCTAGCCACCTTATACACCAAGTGCATGTCAGTCGGTGGAACCTGTCTCACGTAAGAGTACGTGTAAGGTCGGTCCGGGCCGCTTCATCCCACAATACCGTCGAAACAAGATTGGACTAGTAACGGTAAGCATATTGAACAAAATCAACGCCCACAACTACTCTGTGTTCTACTCGTGCAAAGAATCTATGCAATAGACCTAGCTCATGATGCCACTGTTGGGGAATGTAGCAGAAATTCAAAATTTTCCTACGTGTCACCAAGATCTATCTATGGAGAAACCATCAACGAGGGGAAGGAGAGTGCATCTACATACCCTTGTAGATCGCTAAGCGGAAGCGTTCAAGAGAATGGGGTTGAAGGAGTCGTACTCGTCGTGATCCAAATCACCGGAGATCCTAGTGTCGAACGGACGACACCTCCGCGTTCAACACACGTACAGCCCGGTGACGTCTCCCACGCCTTGATCCAGCAAGGAGAGAGGGAGAGGTTGAGGAAGACTCCATCCAGCAGCAGCACAACGGCGTGGTGGTGATGGAGGAGCGTGGTAGTCCAGCAGGGCTTCGCCAAGCACCGCGGGAGAGGAGGAGTAAGAGAGGTAGGGCTACGCCAATAGAGGGAGAAACTCATGTGTTGGGCAGCCCCCAAGCCTCAAGTATTTATAGGGGAAGGGGAGGGGGCTGCGCCCCCTCTAGGGTTCCCTCCCCAAGGGTGGCGGAAGCCCCCAGATGCCATTTGGGTGGCGGCCAGAGGGGGAGAGAGGGGAGGCGCGCCTGGGGTGGGCCTTAGGGCCCATCTGCCCTAGGGTTTGCCCCCTCCCACTCTCCCTTGCGCCTTGGGCCCCTTGTGGGGGCGCACCAGCCCACCTGGGGCTGGTTCCCTCCCACACTTGGCCCATGCAGCCCTCCGGGGTTGGTGGCCCCACTTGGTGGACCCCCGGGACCCTCCCGATGGTCCCGGTACGTTACCGAAAAAACCCGAAACTTTTCCGGTGACCAAAACAGGACTTCCCATATATAAATCTTTACCTCCAGACCATTCCGGAACTCCTCGTGACGTCCGGGATCTCATCCGGGACTCCGAACAACATTCGGTAACAACATACAAACTTCCTTTATAACCCTAGCGTCATCGAACCTTAAGTGTGTAGACCCTACGGGTTCGGGAACCATGCAGACATGACCGAGACGTTCTCCGGTCAATAACCAACAGCGGGATCTGGATACCCATGTTGGCTCCCACATGTTCCACGATGATCTCATCGGATGAACCACGATGTCAAGGACTCAATCGATCCCGTATACAATTCCCTTTGTCTAGCGGTATTGTACTTGCCCGAGATTCGATCGTCGGTATCCCGATACCTTGTTCAATCTCGTTACCAGCAAGTCTCTTTACTCGTTCCGTAACACATCATCCCGTGATCAACCCCTTGGTCACATTGTGCACATTATGATGATGTCCTACCGAGTGGGCCCAGAGATACCTCTCCGTTTACACGGAGTGACAAATCCCAGTATCGATTCGTGCCAACCCAACAGACACTTTCGGAGATACCTGTAGTGCACCTTTATAGCCACCCAGTTACGTTGTGACGTTTGGTACACCCAAAGCATTCCTACGGTATCCGGGAGTTGCACAATCTCATGGTCTAAGGAAATGATACTTGACATTAGAAAAGCTTTAGCATACGAACTACGATCTTTGTGCTAGGCTTAGGATTGGGTCTTGTCCATCACATCATTCTGCTAATGATGTGATCCCGTTATCAACGACATCCAATGTCCATGTTTAGGAAACCGTAACCATCTATTGATCAACGAGCTAGTCAACAGAGGCTTACTAGGGACATGGTGTTGTCTATGTATCCACACATGTATCTGAGTTTCCTATCAATACAATTATAGCATGGATAATAAACGATTATCATGAACAAGGAAATATAATAATAATAACCAATTTATTATTGCCTCTAGGGCATATTTCCAACACTCAACACCTCCCCCTCCTCACATTTATCAGGCAAAGCCCTTGCGGCAGCGGCAGCCGCAGGACATCTACCTTTGCTTGCAGACGTTGGTATATGCGCATGAAAGGTTGATCGGGTGTCGGTGCGTGGCCCACCAGTGCGGGTGTGGATCTGGCGGGTGGACAACACGTGGACCTAGTGGTAAATGTGATGCATCGAGGCATGTGGGCCCTCCCAGGTGTATCAGGGGAAATTGTATCTCACACTTTTGTGATCGGGATGCGTATATCTGGCACCGCTATGGGCGCATATGTAGTTTCAATTCTATACATAGATCCTTCCTGAGAGTCGACAAGATATGCCCGAGGATCCTCCCTCTCTCTCCTCTGAGTGGCCTCACCGGCCATTGGGGGGAGGCATCATTATGTAGAGAGCGGCATCCTATATACCTAGGAGAATGATCACCACTACTCTATTTATCTTGACAAGCGTCAAGTAGGTCCAACATGCAATAAACACTTCTCACTACATCTTCATGTGCATGCAAGCTGCCATAAATAACCATTTTTTCGTGCACTCTCAAGCATCCACATCATCCTACATTTCTTTTGCTATGTGTACATGTGTTGACATCGTCTGATCCAGTCCCGACATCCGACATGAGTCCTTGACCAACCATTTGGTTAGACTTCATGTTGTTAATGCGATCATTCGATTCCGAAAGCCCAACCGACCGTCTTTTCTAATAATCATGTGTTTCATGTCCATGTCTCTTCTACTCCTCATAGAATTCCTCACTTCTCCATTGTCCATGCCAAGCTACGGTCCAGACTAGTTGAATATTTAGCTACTACATGCAGTTGGCTCCTTCGAATTTCCTTGTGCTGCTCGCCACTATGCCCATGTCTGCACGATGCACATGGCCCTCAACAGCCGCCTGAGTGCACGCCGGCCTATCGACCGACCTCAACTTCTCTTCCTCTAGTCCACAACATACGAAGATACAACAAGAAAATAGTGTGTATGCTTTATCCCCGTTCATTTATGTATGTTGTTGACTACAGAAAACAAACAAACCGTGTGATTATTTTTTTTCCAATCCAAACCAGCTTTTATAGATTACAAACAGAAAACAAAGTCAGCAAACAGAAAACCAAGTCATATGCACTATGTTGGTTGCATGATTTGATCACATCCCAATGTTTATGTATCCTGTATTGGAAAAGAATTGGCCCAAAGCAATTTATGCTTTACTAGCGTGTACATTATGAAAATTATGTGCTAATAATAGCACTAGCTATAAACGATGAATTATATCTCTATGATCACTCTTATTTAAAATTTTGATTTACTATAAAGTTTACAGTATTCTTCAATTTCTGAAGGCAACGCGTGGTTTTTTGTATAGTTATTATTAGTGGTAAACGTGGACTTCTCATGTGGGAGTATAACGTTAGCCCAAGAGAAGAAGCCGTTGGAACAGGTGAGCAGCTAGCTCCTGGTGGTTGGCGGTAGCGTCCTGTTGTACATTGTGCTCTTGAGGTCGGAGCTGACGGAGGCTCTGTTGGCACCCCTATAAATAAGCTTTGCAAGAGGCTTTTGTCCAAAAAAAGCTCATATTAGACTTTATAAACTATGAACTCTAAAATATGGTACTTGGTCTGCCGCGTCCATTTTCAAAATGGTTGAGAACACCTCGAATGGTTTGAAAGAATATCCTCTGCTAATTGAAAAGGAAAACACCATCAACGGCACTTATGACCCCCTCATCATGAGCCATATTGTCTTCCTCCTCTTCCCCGTCCACTGCACAAACGTTCAGATCCCAACAAAGACCACGACGTGGTCTCACTTCCATGTCCGCGATGTCACGTTTGTCCTCGCTGTTATGTCGTCACTTCACCCGTGGGGAGGAAGCAGAAGCCCCAGACCTCGAGTCAAACACGTCAGAGCTCCGCACCACGATGGCATCCTCCAAACCAACCAAGTCGTTGTTGTATCCCCTTGCCATTGTTCCTCCCGCGATCGCATTCTTGATGCGCATTTCCGAATCGCCATCTAGTCGGTTGATGCCATCGATCAATATGACGCGGTGAGGGTTCTGTTGACGCTCAAAAGTGGCACGGTTAAAAAGAGTAGCTTGAAGCTATGTCAAGATTAATTCAAACTTATTATTGAAAGTCACCATTTGATGGCTCTCTTCAAGATAATCAACGTAATTGTGAAGATGGATCAAAGCGGAGCTCAAGTGCAAAAGATATGCCAATTTCGGAGATACTCGTGTTGACATCAGATTAGAGAATGGCATGGAACCTAATTAAGATGACCTCTGATGGAAAAAGTTACAACTGCAAAGTTCTTCGTCTCGTCGAAACGGACGATTTTGATATAAAGATCGTCCCCATCCGAGGTCGTATGCAAAAGTTATAGGTAAAACCGTGCGCTGCACCAATGTTGGCCGGATCATCCGGGCCAGGGTCCGCATCATCCGGGTAATTGAAGAACTAAGATTTCAGAAGGTTGGCGCTAAAGCCGGATGATCTGGGTCAACTCCCGGATGATCCGGGTAAAGGCCGGACAGTCCGGGCAATCGTCCGGACGTCCGGACAAGTTTTTCTGCTGCAGATGTTAGAAAACATCCCGAAACTCCCTCAAGATGACCTCAGATCAAAAAGTGTTCAACAGCAAAGTTGTGCGTCTCGTTGAGGCATTTTCATATAACAATCATCTTAATCCGAGTTTGTATGCAAAAGTTATAGCCCGATTAGTGAACTGCTGTCAGAAATCTGGGCTTGGCCGGATCATCCGGGCCTAGAGCCGGACATCCGGGCCGGAGGTCGTGAGAAGTCCGAATTTGGTTAGATTTTGATGATTTGGACGGCAAGGCAAGTCCTTTTCTTGTACGGGAAGTCCATCCGCCTCTTATATAGACAAGAGGTGATGGCCGATTGAACAACACACAATCGAACAATCAATCTACCACTTTTTATCTTTTATCTTTTCTCCTTAACCCTAGTTCTTCTTCTTCCTCGTTCTTCGTCTGTTCTTCTTGTTGCAGGGCGGAGAACCTCGAGGCCTTAGGGGCGATCAGGTTGACCTAGGGTTGACCATAGCCGTCGCGCGCCCTGACGGGGTCCCTCCCGGGCGTGTGGGGTTTCGGGTCTACAAAAGCGCCCGCCGGATTGTCTTGTGTACCGCGCTTCCGGACGGGTCTCCTTCGACGTGAGCTGCGGTGCATCACCCCCGGCGTCGAGGGTACACGGTGACGTGTTCGTGTGTGAACACACTTTTTGGCGACTCCGCTGGGGACGAAGCTTTGAACGGTCTCCAGCCCGTTCTTGCTACGAAGAGATCGTCATCTAGGGATTGCGATCTACAAAGGTAATATGAATACCCAATTCACATATGTAGATGCAAATAATGCATATGTTGTTGCTAGATCATCTAATGAGCATAATGTATCGGCTAGCCCTAGCTTTATCAATCATGCATCTAATTATGTGCAAGGGTCGATGCATCAAAATCTCCATGATTCTACTTCATATAATTTTAGCAACATGCAACATATGTATCCCAACTCTCATGCATCGGCAACCCCACAAATTTATATGCCGATGAATAACATGATGAGTTCGGTTAATCAAGTTGAGACACCCTATGTAGGAACTTCCAATGGTATGCAACAAAGTGTTTCAAGTTTTTATTCATCGGCAAATAACTTGCAGTATGTTAATCCAAACGTGCCGGTGGATAGGGGAATTGGCCATGTTACTACTAGTTATTTGGCCAATTACCCTCAAACATCATATGCTACACCTAATGCTACTAATTTTTTGGCACCATACGCAACTGTTGATGTCCATAATTCGGCTCCGCACCTTCATGGTCATGGCCGAATAAGTGAAACTTCTGTAGGAGCACAAATGCCTTCACCTACTACCGTGGCATATCATGTCCCCCCTACACAATTACGGAATTTCGGAAACATCTCATTGCCGAAAGAGTCTAAAAGCATTGGGGGGCAACCATATCCATACTGGGTAATTGAGAACAAGCTTACATTCTCTTGGCATTTGTGCAACTCTATTCGCCAGGAACTAATAGAAGGCGGGAAGCCTCATGATTTTGCTGCTGTAAAAGCTAGAGTTGTGCAAATGATGCAGTCGCCCAGTGCTGTACCATCCAGTGTACCACCTAAACAATCGCAAAGTTTCGGCACCTCATTGCCGAAAGAGTCTCAAAGTATTGGGGGGCAATCTCATGACGAGTGGATGGAAATTGAGATGAAAAAGTTTAAAGCTCGCCAAGCTGAGATGTGGGCTAAAATTAGACGAGAGCGGGAAGCCTCGCAAATTCAAAATGATAAAGTTGTTGATTCAGGTAACAAAGAAAATTCGGTTATTAGAAAAGCCGAATCAAGTAGTATATATTCTGAGTCCATCAAATCCAAAGAGGCAAGCATTATTGAGAAAGGACATGGAAAGCATAGCAAAACAGCCATACTTGATTTTTCCGAAGTCAATGGAACCTACTTCCTACCATATGTGTTCCGTGCCATAGAAATTGACAAGCCTCAAGGACAAGAACAAGTAGCCGAACAAAGTTCGGCTGACATGGATCTTCAAAGCAATGATGCACGAAATCAAGAAAAAGATGATGAAAAGATGTTGGGGAGCCATCCAAAGACGGAGCAAGATGTTCTTCAAGTGGCACCACCATCATGTTCTCCCAACATATTTGAAGAGGTATGCATAGAGAGTAATTTACTTATTTTCAGATTTGGTCGCGACTTCATTATTGATGCATCTATAAGAAATATTCTCATAAGTAATTTTGAAAGACCAATGAAGAAGGGTAATTTACTTGTTGGCAATAAACTTGTTATGGAACATATCGGTCAACCCATTACGCCATGTATAAAGACCGATATTGACTTATAGTTACAGCCAAAGCTTTCCCCGTTGCTTTATCCAAAGTTCATATCTAGTTGGGTAGCTTTGCTTATTTCGTACTTGGCTTGCACTTGGTCTCAACTGAGACATGTATGTTCTAAATATCTTTGTTTCAGAAATTTAAAGCCAAGGTTAAATTCTATTGAGAAAGCCGATGCTAATATAATATCTTATCCAAAGACATCGGAGATAGAGTAGAAAACCGATGCTAATATAATATCTTATCCAAAGACATCGGAGATAGAGTGGAAAACACAATGCATAGCCGAATGGGGAGATTACAAATCTGAACCATTCGTTTGCTTATCTCCAAAGCCGTTCAAACAACAAGACCGGCTAGAAAACAAGAAGTATACCTTCAATTCAAGCATGTGTGATCAAATATTTGATTTGTTGCTGAAAAATAATTACATTACAATTCTTGATCACCATGTTAAGCCATCAATCCAAGGACGAATGTATTGTAAGTTGCATGATTCGTCCAAGCATAATTTTGAGGATTGCAACATGTTTCGTCAAATAGTCAAATCGGCCATTGAAAAAGGACGATTGAAGTTTGTTGAAACACCAAGAGATGACCAGTCTATTCCGATTGGTCCCGATGGCAAAAAGTTTTTGCATCGGCTGCTTCAAGCCGATCCATTTAAAGAGAATGTAAAAGCTGCAGGTGATGGGATCAAGCTTTCAAGTAAAGAAGTTGTTGAAGAGCATAACGAACATAATCTTGAGGGCGAGAATTCCATCGAAGCTACAATAGAGACGCCAAGGACTGGGGGGCAGCAAGCAAATCCAATGATCAATGACAGCAAACCAAAAGAAAACAAAGGCCGAAATAAGCGCAAGTATAAGAGATCAAAAATCACCTTCGCTGAACTATTGGATAAATATCAAAAGAAGAGTGAAGAGAAGAATGCTTATCGGCCAAATCATGCAAAGAAACCAAGATCACCCCCAAGGCACAAATATGAGGATTGGTATTGACAAAGTGATAATTTTAATGCAACATATTCATATCCTTATTTTGGGCCGCCAATGCCAATGCCGTGGATGCCTCCCTATGCTCATATAGATACATATTCATCATGGGACAGGTATGATACAAGGGCACATTCTCCATCTTATTTTAGACCATCTCACCAATATTATGCAGCTCCAAGAAGATCAACATCTGAACAATCACATGTTAAAGATTGTTTCAATCATAATGAATCGGTCCCGAGCTCAAGGAAGAAGAAAGAGGTGGTCAAACAAGTTTACCGCGTTAAAAGAGATGGTCGTAAGAGTGTTACTTCAGATTTGATCTCAAATGAAAAAGAGCCAATGAAAGTGTTGACATTGGCTACTAAAGGCAATGAGATGGAGCAACCAATTATTGAGAGTCAAAGTGCCAAATCTGAAGAAAAGAAGTTGAGAGTGCACAAGGCCAAGAAAGAATTGCCATTGGTCAAAACAGAATCACAGCCGAGATGCCCACTCGGCTTATCGTATTGGCAAAAGAAGGAATTACAAAATCTTAGTGCACAAGAGCTGAGAAAGAGGAACATGGCATGGGTTCCCAAGAGGATCAATCATAACAAAAACGATGTGCATGCTTCAATTGCAACAAGTACAATGAAAGTGAAGAAAGAGAAGGATGGAAGCAACAAACAATTAAGCCGAAGGTGTGCATCACAACATCAAAATCTTCGGTTAGCACAACATCCATTTTCTTCAACAATGCCATTGATGCCTTTGCCATGGAATTCATCCACAGGTATGATCCGTTACCCTCCATGGACTTACTTTGATCCATGGATGCAACATAATTTTCTATATCATGACAGAGTATTACCAAATCACTATACATTTGGTTAGTTACATTTTTGTTGCTAAGACAAAGGGGCCGAAATATTTTATTGCTATTTTATTTTGTTTATTTCGGCTATACATGCTTTAATGGATGAATTCTACATGGACCTCATGATAATGGCCGATACTTAGCTATCGTCCTAAGAAACTATCCGATCATGGCCAGTGTGAAATTCTAACATCGTCCTTAGTTCAATTGGAACCGAGACAAGGTACATGTTAAGTGATATTAGCCTTGTCTCTCTAGTACTATGGAGATTATGTTTCGATGGTTGAATTCACAATGGCCAAGGTGTTGGTGTTGTTTATATATCTCCTTATGGTGCAATTTTATGAAGCCTCATGCCACTTAGAATATTTTTTGCACAATTAATCAAAGCCGAATATACATTGTTATTCGGATTGAATCTTTTACATGCTATATGGCTATACATATTGAGGCTTTCAGTGATTCGTTATGAGTAGTGCAACAAATATCCAAGGGTTATCAATGTTTTGACGAATCACTTATAGTTTATCTTGAGGCATGTCTAGATGCAAAATTTACCTTGGGTTGCTATAAAATTGTTCATATTTCTAGACATGACAATTCGAAAGAGTTGGCACAGCAAGCATCCGGCTACTATGTTAATCATGGTGTGTTGCATTTCTATCAATAGCCGATGCTTAGTCTCGTCAACATAGGTAAGGCCGAACCGAAGTCCACCGCTTCGGCCACTAATATTGTTTTTATGCAGGTAAAAGTGAGGATTGGAGAAAGTTTATTGTTGATTATCTGCAAAGTCCTAACAAAAGGGTGAACAATATGGTTCGGAGGATGACCTTGAGATACATATCTATGAAACTTTATCATCGAGTTGTTAATGAAGTTGAGAAGGTTTCGCCCAAGCTTGCATCAAGGATTCAAAAAAAAATAATGGCCGATATATAATTATCGTCCTAAGCATATAAATGGCCGATGGAGTGTTGACATCGTCCTTAGAACTAACACGGTGCATGTTATTTTTCGGCACACTCGCTTTGCCGAAAAACAGGGGGGCATGTGTTGACGCTCAAAAGTGGCACGGTTAAAAAGAGTAGCTTGAAGCTATGTCAAGATTAATTCAAACTTATTATTGAAAGTCACGATTTGATGGCTCTCTTCAAGATAATCAACGTAAATGTGAAGATGGGTCAAAACGGAGCTCAAGTGCAAAAGATATGCCAATTTCGGAGATACTCGTGTTGACATCAGATTAGAGAATGGCATGGAACCTAATTAAGATGGCCTCTGCTGGAAAAAAGTTACAACTGCAAAGTTCTTCGTCTCGTCGAAACGGAGGATTTTGATATAAAGATCGTCCCCATCTGAGGTCGTATGCAAACGTTATAGGCAAAACCGTGTGCTACACCAATGTTGGCCGGATCATCCGGGCCAGGGTCCGGATCATCCGGGTAATTGAAGCACTAAGATTTCAGAAGGTTGGCGCTGAAGCCGGATGATCTGGGTAAAGGCCGGACAGTCCGGGCAATCGTCCGGACGTCCGGACAAGTTTTTCTGCTGCAGATGTTATAAAACAGCCCAAAACTCCCTCAAGATGACCTCAGATCAAAAAGTATTCAACAGAGAAGTTGTGCGTCTCGTCGAGGCGGTTGATTTTTATATAACAATCATCTTAATCCAAGTTCGTATGCAAAAGTTACAGCCCGATTAATAGACTGCTGTCAGAAATCTGGGCTTGGCCGGATCATCCGGGCCTAGAGCCGGACATCCGGGCCGGAGGTCGTGAGAAGTCCGAATTTGGTTAGATTTTGATGATTTGGACGGTAAGGCAAGTCCTTTTCTTGCACGGGAAGTCCATCCGCCTCTTATATAGACAAGAGGTGACGGCCGATTGAACAACACACAATTGAACAATCAATCTACCACTTTTTATCTTTTATCTTTTCTCCTTAACCCTAGTTCTTCTTCTTCCTCGTTCTTCGTCTGTTCTTCTTGTTGCAGGGCGGTGAACCTCGAGGCCCTAGGGGCGATCAGGTCGACCTAGGGCAGCCCATAGCCGCCGCGCGCCCTGATGGGGTCCCTCCCGGGCGTGTGGGGTTTTGGGTCTACAAAAGCGCCCGCCGGATTGTCTTGCGTACCGCGCTTCCGGACGGGTCTCCTTCGACGTGAGCTACGATGCATCACCCCGGTACACGGTGACGTGTTCGTGTGTGAACAGGTTCTCTGCGATGGCTGCAAACAGCCTCGCCCCGACGTCACCACCATTGCCGTCGCTGTCGATGTCCGGTGATCTCTGCCTCTTTAGGACAAGTTTGCCGGTTTGTGCAGGGATGTCGGGGTTACCCTGAACCTGCAGGGTGGCGAACTCGGTGTAGGATCCAGACACGAGCCTCGCGAGCTCCCGAGCATCCGCCGTCTTGCCCCTACGGTCCCTTCCTCGGAAGAGCAGCCAGGTCGTCGGCCATATGCCCGCCCTCCGCCTTGTCACGCCGGACCGGCACCGAAGCACTGTGCTCGATATGCCAGGAATGATGTCCGCGTGCCGCGGAACGCGCAGCTCGAGCGCGTCGCACAGGATCTTGAGATTTTGCGCGGTGAGCTCTGTGAACTTCGGCCGGCGGGAAGCAGACTGCATGTGTCACGTGTCACGGATAATCAAATTGCGAGTTCTTGACTTCATGCGTGCATGATACATTAGACACAATGTCTATCTGAATGTGTTATACGTACGTTTGCTTGAAGACTGGCGCCGCAATACGTTGTACTGGTGTATTTTGTACATTTGTAGCGGTGGAGCCACGGAGGCAGGATCGCCGTCGTTGCGACCACCTCGGTGCCGCATAAGAAAGCCGGCTGCGCTGTTCCTGATTTTGCTTTGCCAGCTTGACATTCACTGCAAGAAAAGAGACATAATTAGTCTATTTCTCAGCCCTAACCATTATTAATATTTCACATATATGTTCATATTCGAAGTTGATAAAGGGTGTCTGTAGAACCATATCAACTTCGAATATGAACATATATGTGAATTCCTGGTTCTACAGACACCCTTTATCAACTTCGAATATGAACATATATGTGAATTCCTGGTTCTACAGACACCTTTTATCAACTTCGAATACGAACATATATGTGAAATATTAATAATGGTAAAGTGAAAATAGTACTATCGTAAATATATTTTGCAAAAGAAATCATACTTTCTTACCAACATAGTAAACGCATACAGTGTTACATTCAAAGATACACGGAGCATGTAAGTATCTAAAACAACAATAATTTATGAATGGAGTGGTCTTTTACAAGGGAAATGACTTCTATTATTATGTACGTAAACTAGTGCAAATTATTCCCACAAAAAAACTAGTGCAGATTAACTCTAGGACAAAACTAAAAAGAATAACTGAAGTCATAGGGACATCCTTCATCGACGTTTTTTTAATACGCCGGCTAGGCAAAACTAGTATTTCATCTTCAAACCGTTGCTAAACTAGAGGAAGAATGATGTCGTGGATTTGTCACGGCTGATGTCCTAGCGAAAGGACTTAGTCATGGAGCCATCGCTACGAGTTTACTTGAAGGGGTTAAGGCGGACACAGAGACATGAGGGTTTTATACTAGTTCGGCCCCTTCGATGAAGGTAACATCCTACGTCTAGTTCTGGTGGAATTGATATGATCTCGATGGCTAGGGAGCAAACAAGCTTCGCCTAGGCCCGAGTTGTTGTTGTCTATCTTGAACCGCCGCCGGGTCGTCCCCTTATATACACGGGTGACACCCGTCGGTCCATAGAGTCCCAGCCGGTTCATATTCATATCCCGGCCGGTATCTCTCTATTCCTAACTTACAACACAAGTTACACATCAGGTCGGTTTACAGCTACAGATTCTAGACCGACTATAGGCCTTGGGCCTTCACCTGCTTATACCACTATGAAGTTAACCCGGCCCAAGTAGGCCGGTTTATGCCCAGTGGTAATATCCCCAACATTAGGCCCCATATTGATTTGAACTGGTTCATGTCAATCCTTCACACCATCTTGCGTTTTGGATGTCTTCTGTTAATTGGCAAATCTCCATGTCGTCATCATTTTTGGTTGCTATAAACCGGCATGACATCATCAGTTTTGGCTACTATAAACCGGCATGACGTCATTATGAAATTCATAACGCCTTCTTAATGACAGCTCCTGGATTCGCGCGTTTGACCTAGCTCAGCTGCCTTATAAATAAGACCGAAGGGTCATTTCCTTTCTCTTCCCCTTCGTCCCTTCTTCTTCTTCTTCCTCACATCGCCGGCTTTGGAGCTCCGCCACCACCGTCGACCTCTGCCTCGTCTCAGGCCGCTGCATCAACCTGTACGTACCAGAGTGTTGCGGCGTCTTTCCGCATCTTCTCCATTCCCGGCAAGTCCTCTCTCCTTCTTAACCTAGATCTGTTCTTAGGGTTTCATGTTCTTGCTATGTTCATTGCACGTTCATGGCTGTTCTCTGTCCTTGAATGCATCTGTGAACTTTTACTGTGCCTAATAGCAATCCCTTTAATATCCGCTTGCTATTTCTCATCCAAGCTCATAAATCTCCTGCACATATCTGCTCGATAGTTCACTTCTGTTTCCGCCTTAGTCTTCGAAATTTTTCCTGTTTTTTATGAGCTTACTGTAGATCCGCGGCTGTAACATAATTTTGTGAAACTTGTTTCTGCATAACCAGTTATCCATAGTTTCAATTGCTTCCGATGCTTAGGCCAGGCGGTTTAACTTCACCATAGAAAAAAAATTACTAGACCGGTATATATGTCATTAGTCCCCTGGTTGAACCGCCAGAATCCATCTGATGTTGCGTTGTAGAAGACCGGTTTATGGGTACTGCCCCCGGTTTACCATAATTAGATCAACACCGTTTCATCCGGCATGTTCTTGAACCGGATCACTTATTTCTTGTAGATCTCGTCATGGCCAAACAAGTGTACGAGTGCAACTGGGTTCCTTCCCGTGTCACAGAATCACAGCTGAACGATCTAGTCCTAATTGGCGCTTTGGATAGCAAAGACACGATTTATTGGAGGGTTCCTGGAGATGAATGTCCTCCTACACCCCAGGAAGGAGAGGTCGTGGTCTTCACAGATCATATGGCCCGGGGCTTCAAACCACCCGGCTCCAAATTTTATCGGGATGTGTTAGCCAACTTTCAACTCCGTCCACAGGATATCGGCCCCAACTCCGTCACCAATCTTTGTCATTTTCAAGTACTTTCTGAGGCATATCTTCAAGAGGAGCCTTCAGTCGAGCTGTTTAGGGATCTCTTTCATCTGAACCATCGTACTGAATTCACTGACGGCCCTAATACCGAACTGGGCGGTATGGCCATTCAGAAGAGGAAAGAAATCACCTACCCTCACGTCAAACTCCATACGCACCCCAAAGAATGGAACGTAACCTATTTTTATTGCAAGGATACATCTCCTGCCAATGAAAATCCCTTGCCTGGCTTCCGTCTGGAACGGCTCAGCAACACTCACCCTTTTCCACAGAGGCTAAGCGCCAAGGAGAGAATTAAATATGCTCCTCAACTGTCCAAGCTCCGGGCCTTCATGGCCAATGGTCTAACAGGAATAGACCTTGCACGCTGCTGGATATCATGGAGCATTTTGCCTCTAAGCCGGCGCCTAAATTTGATGTGTGAGTATACTGATAGTGTCGATGATCCACTCCGACACACTAAAATCCAACTCCCTGAGGACGAAGTCACAGAATCTGTGAAAAAGATGCTGAATGAACCGGAGCACCTCTGTGCTCAAACCGGTCTGCTTCCTTACTGCACCACCAACAAACCGCCAGCGGTAATATTTCAATTGCTCTATTGTTGAACCGAGTTACTATTTTATACGTTCAACGTTTAATTGCTGCTGGTCCAGGGTGATAATCCGTTCTGGAGCAAGAAACTTCCTCAAGACAAAATGGAGAAGGCAGGACGGCCAACCCGGCCCAAGACCAAGGTTGTCAAAAAACCAGCTCATAAGAGAAAAACCACCGCTTCATCTGACCCAGCCATTGATGATGATGTGGGTAATCCGGATCTTGAGGTAGAACTTGATTCACTTGGCTTACTTTTTACACGCCTTATTGATGATGATGTTTGTCAGGATGACGCTGAAGCCAGCAATGCAGTTTTTGTTGAGGTAACCATTCTCTCTTCCGATTCAGAAATCTTGCCTTTGCCAAAACTTCGCCGGGCAAACCGGAAAGTTAAATTTTCTCATCCTCTTGCTTATCTGGATTCCCAATTTCTTATAAAGGCCCAGCAACACGAAGCTCGCCGCACAACCCGGCACAGCGGCCAGGTAGTTACCTCTGCCGGTTTACCAAACAATCCGGTTCGAAAACACCGCTCCGAGGTCTCCGACCTTTTTATTGATTTAAATCGTAAAGCGGGTTTCTTCCGTCAACCTCTTAATCCATCCGACTCCGATTATCAGGTCACTTCTCATTCATCATCTGGTGAATCGTCGGCCACCCAGCTACCACCTTTGAAAACAGTTGCTGGGTAAGTTAAACCGAACATATGCTTCCAGTATACTGCGTAATTGTTTATACTTTTCCTTAATTTTTATCTTTTCTTCCAGGGCTAAACCGAAACCAATCAAGAAGGCCCGCCTGGATAAAGCAGCTGAAGAAAATGTGGCCCCAGAACATGACCAAGCGCCGGATCGTGAAATATTTACTTCTGAAGATATCCCCAATGATCCTCCTCTGCAAGACAACATTATCCCTGAAGAAGGCCTTGTTAATACTCCAGCGTCTGCTGATCCGCCTGCCAGCTCTGTCTAGATTGAGAAATCCCACACTCCTGCTGACAAAACGGCCGCACCAACCCAAACCGGCGAGTCAAAAGATGATGATGTTGTGATTACCGGTGTAGGCCGCTCTGAACCCGGGAATCCTGCCACCCTTACCAGACATACCATGAAAGAGGATTCTTCCCCTTTGAAAAAGGAAAATGGGATGTTGAATTAGAAACATACGCCGCTCTGAATGCTCAAGATCTTCACTCTGGCTATTTAAACCGGCTTTACACTAGCCGTGACTGTGAAGCTGGCCTGGTCAAAATGATGAGAGATAAATTTGAGGTAAATTCCTTCTTTCTTTTCTGCCTTTGCATTCATCCCGGTAAAAATATGCTATACTGAGTTGTTCAGATGGCATTACCATGGTCGGACAGGATCAAGGCCCCCAATAGGAGTGACAATGATTCAGGTCAACCAGGTCCCCAAATGACTCGTGGCATATATGCCAGATCAAGAGGCGTAGCAATGGCTCGGGCCCGACCATGCTCCCAAATGATTTGTGGCCTTAGGCCGACCAAGAGACGTGACTGGTTCAGACTTGACCAAGTCCCCAAATGATCTGGTGGCTGTCGCCTATCAAAGGGTGTTCGTTGGTTCGGACACGACCAAGGCCCCCAGTGATATATAAAAACAAATTTCAAGGGGTAAACCGGAGGCCGCTTTAAACAGAACCACTCCGTGTAACCTCGCATGATGAGACAGACAGAGACCCCGCTTCAGCTGAGGCTCCGGTTTGATATATCAAAAGATAATATATATATTGTCATGATATGTACATAGATAGAGCCAATGGCTCAAGTATAGTAAGGCCGAAGATGAGCTATATTCCACGGTCTGCCGGTCTCCTCCTCTGATGTACGTGAGTCTTGATGCTCTCGAATATCAATCAGATAATACGACCCGTTATGCAGATTCTTGCTGACTACGAAAGGTCCCTCCCAAGGTGGGGATAACTTGTGCATATCCGTTTGATCTTGGATGAATCGAAGCACCAAATCTCCTTCTTGAAAAATTCTGGTTCTAACCCGGCGACTGTGATAGCGACGAAGATCTTGTTGGTAAATCGCCGAACGGGCAGCCGCTATATCACGCTCCTCGTCCAACAAGTCCAAAGCATCTTGTCGTGCTGTCTCATTGTCTGCCTCAACATAAGCTGCCACCCGAGGCGAATCATGCCGGATGTCACTAGGGAGAACTGCCTCTGCTCCATAGACCATGAAAAATGGCGTGTATCCTGTGGACCGGTTTGGCATAGTATTGATACTCCATAATACAGATGGTA
This sequence comes from Triticum aestivum, assembly GCF_018294505.1. NCBI lineage: Eukaryota > Viridiplantae > Streptophyta > Magnoliopsida > Poales > Poaceae > Triticum > Triticum aestivum. The sequence continues at coordinate 643,474,508 of NC_057804.1, read as the reverse complement.
GCTCTTCAACCCAACATCCTGGTGTTCTTTGCAATGGGACCAAAAGCCAGGGTTTGATGCCTCGCAAGATTTCCTGATTAGCTCGTTCTGCCTGTCCATTGGACTGTGGGTGTGCCACTGACGACACATCAAGTCGGATGTGTTCCCGTTCACAAAACTCCTTCATAGCGCCCATGGATAAATTGGTACCATTATCAGTAATGATACTGTGTGGAAAACCAAACCGGAAAATCACCTTTTTGATGAACTGTACCGCTGTTGCTGCATCACACTTGCTGACAGGCTCTGCTTCAACCCACTTGGTAAATTTATCAACTGCCACCAAAAGGTGAGTTTTCTTATCCTTGGATCTTTTAAAAGGTCCAACCATGTCTAGCCCCCAAGTTGCAAACGGCCATGTTATTGGGATCATCCTCAATTCCTGAGCCGGCACATGAGCACGCCTTGAAAATTTCTGACATCCATCACACCGTTTAACCAAGTCCTCCGCATCAGCATGCGCTGTCAACCAGTAGAACCCGTGACGAAACGCCTTTGCAACCAGAGATTTTGAACCGGCATGGTGCCCACAATCCCCTTCATGGATTTCTCTTAAGATTTCACAGCCTTCCTCAGGAGAAACACAACGTTGAAACGCCCCTGATACACTGCAATGATGTAATTCACCATTGACAATCGTCATAGACTTGGGTCGCCGGACTATCTGCCTGGCCAGAATCTCATCCTCTGGCAACTCCCCCCTTGTCATGTACGCAAGATAAGGAACTGTCCAATTCGGAATAACACGCAGGGCTGCCACCAATTGGGACTCCAGATCAGGAATAGCCAAATCCGCTTCACCTGGGAGCTTGACTGACGGATTGTGCAACACATCCAAAAAGACGTTAGGCGGAACCGGTTTACGCTGAGAGCCCAACCGGCTTAAAGCATCCGCCGCTTCATTCTTCCGACGGTCCACATGATCCACTTGATAACCTTTGAAGCAACCTGCAATATTATCCACTTCCCGACGGTATGCAGCCATGAGCGGGTCTTTAGAGTCCCAAGTGCCGGACACCTGTTGAGCCACTAGGTCCGAGTCACCAAAACACTTAACCCGGCTTAAGTTCATCTCTTTAGCCATCTGCAGACCATGGAGCAAGGCTTCATACTCAGCTGCATTATTAGTACAAGGGAACATTAAGCGGAGAACATAACAGAACTTATCACCTCGTGGGGAAGTTAATACGACTCCAGCCCCCGAGCCTTCCAATTGCCTGGATCCGTCAAAATGAATGGTCCAATATGTGTGATCCGGCTTCTCCTCTCGTGCCTGTAATTCTGTCCAATCATTGATGAAATCAACAAGTGTTTGAGACTTCACTGCCGTCCGAGGCACGTACTTCAGTCCGTACGGCCCCAGCTCTATAGCCCACTTGGCAATCCGGCCAGTCGCCTCCCGATTCTGTATAATATCACCCAAGGGAGCTAAACTAACCACTGTGATGGGGTGCCCTTGAAAATACTGCTTCAACTTCCGACTGGCCATAAAAACACCATAAACCAGCTTCTGCCAATGCGGATACCTTTGCTTGGATTCAATCAGCACCTCACTGATATAATAAACCAGCCGCTGAACCGGATATTCCTTGCCTGCCTCTTTGCGCTCCACCACCATAGCCACGCTCACTGCCCGAGCATTAGCCGCTATGTATAATAATAGTGGCTCCTTGTCGACCGGAGCTGCAAGAACAGGCGGATTGGCTAACTGCCGCTTCAGGTCCTCAAATGCCTCGTCAGCAGCTGGACTCCAGACGAAATTGTCTGTCTTCCTCAGCATTTGGTACAAAGGGATAGCCTTCTCCCCGAGGCGGCTGATAAACCGGCTCAGTGCAGTGATTCGGCCCGCCAAACACTGAACATCGTTGATACACTCCGGTTTAGCTAGAGATGTAATAGCCGTAATCTTCTCCGGATTAGCCTCAATTCCTCTGTTAGACACCAAGAAACCCAGTAACTTGCCTGCTGGAACACCAAAAACACACTTGGCCGGATTAAGCATCATCCTGTAAGCTCACAAGTTGTCAAAGGTCTCCTTCAAATCATCCACCAGTGTCTCCTTCTGCCTTGATTTTACTACAATATCATCCACATAAGCGTGCACATTGCGGCCGATCTGCTCATGCATGCAATTCTGTACACACCGTTGATAGGTGGCTTGGGCACTCTTGAGCCCGAAGGGCATAGATACATAGCAGAAGGCTCCAAAGGGAGTGATGAATGCTGTTTTCTCCTGGTCCTTAATCGCCATCTTGATCTGATGATATCCAGAGTATGCATCCAAAAAACTCAAACGCTCGCAACCCGCCATGGCATCAATGATCTGATCAATACGGGGGAGGGCAAAAGGGTCTGCCGGACAGGCTTTGTTAAGATCTGTGTAATCCACACACATACGCCAAGTGCCGTTTTTCTTAAGAACCAGCACCAGATTAGCAAGCCACTCTGGATGGAACACCTCAATAATAAACCCAGCTGCTAAAAGCCTGGCCACTTCCTCTCCAATGGCCTTGCGTCTTTCTTCGTTAAACCGGCGGAGGAACTGTTTCACCGGTTTATACTTAGGATCCACATTAAGAGTGTGCTCAGCGAGTTCCCTCGGTACACCTGGCATGTCAGACGGCTTCCATGCAAAAATGTCCCGATTCTCACGGATGAACTCGATGAGCGCGCTTTCCTATTTGGGATCTAGGTTGGCACTGATAGTGAACTGCTTGGATGAATCGCCGGGCACAAAGTCAACAAGCTTGGTCTCAGCTGCCGATTTGAACTTCAGATCTGAATCATGCTCTATAGTTGGCTTCTTTAAAGGGGTCATGTCTGCCGGATCAACATTGTCCTTATAATACTTCAACTCCTCTGTGGCACAGACTGACTCTGCATAAGCCGCATCACCTTCCTCGCATTCCAAAGCGACCCTACGGCTCCCATGAACCGTTATGGTCCCCTTGTAACCCGTCATTTTGAGCTACAAGTAGATATAACAAGGCCGCGCCATGAACTTGGCGTAAGCCGGCCGGCCAAACAAGGCGTGATACGGGCTCCGGATCTTCACCACCTCAAATGTTAGTTTTTCCGACCAGGAGTCGTGCTCGTCCCCAAAGGCCACATCTAGGGCTATCTTACCAACAGGATATGCAGATTTTCCTGGCACAACACCATGGAATACTGTATTCGACGGTCTGAGATCCTTGTCTGTTAGTCTCATGCGCCGGAATGTCTCATAGTATAGTATGTTAATACTGCTTCCTCCATCCATGAGTACCTTGGTGAATTTATAACCCCCCACCTGAGGGTCTACCACTAATGCAAGCTGGCCTGGGTTATCAACCCGGGGCGGGTGATCCTCCCTGCTCCATACGATAGGCTGCTCCGACCAGCGCAAGTAACATGGTAAGGTCGGTTCAACAGAATTCACCACTCGCTTGTGGAGTTTTCGGTCGCGCTTATCCAAACTAGTTGTGAAAACATGATATTGCCCATTGTTCAACTGTTTTGGCTGGCTCTGATAACCCGACTGCTGCTGCTGCTGCTGGATGTTCTGATTATTCTGGTGATTGTGACCGCCCTAATTGCGACCTGAACCGGAAGCTCCATCATGATCCGGCCCGTGGAAACCGGATCCTGAACCACCACCTGATCCGTGATCATACCGGAAAGCATCAGAGTTCTTGAACTCCTGCATGATATAACAATCTTTCCAAAGATGGTTAGCCGACGCCTCCTTCGTCCCGTGCTTCGGGCAAGGCTGATTCAACAAATAGTTCAAACGGCTTGCGTTAGGATTGGGAGCCCCGTTACGATTTGCCGCTTTACCTCTGCGCCGCTGCCCCCTGTCCTGTGTGTTAGTGTTGGCCACAAAGTCCACGCTGCCGTTCGCTTTGCGCTTGCCTCCGTTTCCATGACCCGTTAGTTTGTTCTGCTGCTGTTTGGAGTTGCTATTCTTCTTTCCCTTCCCTGCTTCATCATCATTAAGCTCGAGATCCTTGGTACTATCCGAATCGGCATACTTCACTAGAGCAGCCATGAGGGTTCCCATGTCATTACAGAACCGCTTCATGCGTCCCAATTTCAATTTTAGAGGCTCAAACCGGCAGTTGCCTTCCAGAGTTAAGACCGCGGAGTCAGCATTAATCCTGTCAGATGAGTGCAAAATTTCCGAAACGCGGCGCACCCAATGGGTCGTTGATTCTCCTTCTTCCTGAACACAAGCCGCCAGGTCTACTATGGACTTGGGCTGCTTACATGTATCCTTGAAATTCTGTATAAACCGGGCCCGCAACTGGGCCCATGAGCTGATAGAATTGGGCGGCAGGCTCTTTAACCAAGTACGAGTCGTGCCCTCAAGCATCATGGTGAAATATTTTGCACATGCGGCCTCATCCACGTCCAGCATTTCCATGGCCATCTCATAGCTCTCTACCCATGCTTCAGGGGGTAAATCAGCGGTGTAATTCGGCACCTTGCGTGGACCCTTGAAATCTTTGGGCAGGCGCACATTACGTAAAGCAGGGACCAAGCAAGGCACTCCCAGAGCGGATGTGATTCCTGGCCCGGCAGAACGAACCGGTGTGAGTTGGCCCGCATTATCCTGTGCTGCTAACTCGGCCTCCCTTTGCGCCCGGACCCGGTTCACCGCATCCCGAGTATCGACAACACCACCTGCCGGGTCATCACCACGGGCCGCTTCACGGCCTTGCGCATTGCTTGATATGGCCGGTTCATCTATGCGCCTGCTATAGCTCCGGCTCGGACGGGGCGTAGAATGAACCCGATCACGGCTGTATGAGTATGCCTCCTGCTGAATCAGCGCGGTCCGGAGAAGCTCTTTAACCCGGCGCGTCTCTATTGCTTGCAGAGAATCCCCTTCGACTGGGATGGCCTCTAACCGTGCGGCGGCCGCAACAAGGTTGTCCATAGGATTCGAATAATGACCCGGGGGCGCCTGGACCGGCGGAGGGACCACAATATTTTGGCGAGGGGGTTCCATCAGGCGAGGTTGGACCGCCGCTCCTGGCCCTGGTGCCTCAATCCGGTTTGTCTCCTGATACCGCGGTGGATTACTGGGTCCAGCTCCTGGAGTGTGAAAGAGATTTCGGGGGTCAAACCCTAACGGCAGGCGTGATCTGTGCTTCCGCTTCAAAACCTCCTGTGATGCATTCTGGTCAAGCATGAGTTTATAGGCCTGTGCGTCCAAAGCGGCCCGCTCTGCCGCCATCCGGTCTTTTTCCGCTGCCAGATCCGCTTTGGCTTGCACGATCTGCTCCCTCACCTTCGCAATTTCTGCATTATGAGCCTCTTGATCTGCCGGATCATCCTCTGTCATAAGCGCGGCTAGTGCGTCAAACAGATCAGACAGAACTTGAACCGGCGGGCGCACAAGGCCTGCTGCCCCTGCTGCCGCTGCCGCTGCGGATCCGGAGAGCATTGCTGCGGCAGTCGAAGAATAATTTGCCGCCTGGGTGCCAGCCATGAATATTCCAACCCTGTTGATCTTGCCTGGGGGGGTCCGGAATACTGTCGCCATCGGAACAACCCCTCACCTGATCGTCTTGCATCTGGTATAGCGACTCGGTCTCTCCGGTCGAAGACTCGTCGCCGGAATAGACGACGGTCTCGTTACCGTGCTCTGATTCGTCCTCACGCTCTCCTCCGTAGATGACTCCAACGAAGGCACGCTTCCTGGCCGGTTTAACCTGGGTAGATCTCGCACGCTGAGCCGTCTCGACGGGGTCGGTGTAGATGTCTGGCTCAGGCCCAGGCTCACCGATCTTGCCGATGAAGACGTGTATGCTGCCAAAGGGGACCCGGTACCCATACTCGATCGAATCGGCCTCGGGACCCCATCCTGCATCATCAATGTAGATCCTGCCCCGACGACTCTTGGTCATCTGGCCCACTACATAGCCTTCGAGTCCCTTGAGCTTGCCCTCCAAGATCGTCAAACTATCGTGCGATAGCCCCACGGTGGGCGCCAACTGTCGTGGATTTGTCACGGCAGATGTCCTAGCGAAAGGACTTAGTCGTGGAGCCATCGCTACGAGTTTACTTGAAGGGGTTAAGGCGGACACAAAGACACGAGGGTTTTATACTAGTTCGGCCCCTTCGATGAAGGTAACAGCCTACGTCTAGTTGTGGTGGAATTGATATGATCTCGATGGCTAGGGAGCAAACAAGCTTCGCCTAGGCCCGAGTTGTTGTTGTCTATCTTGAACCGCCGCCGGGTCGTCCCCTTATATACACGGGTGACACCCGTCGGTCCATAGAGTCCCAGCCGGTTCATATTCGTATCCCGGCCGGTATCTCTCTATTCCTAACTTACAACACAAGTTACACATCAGGTCAGTTTACAGCTACAGATTCTAGACCGACTATAGGCCTTGGGCCTTCACCTGCTTATACCACTATGAAGTTAACCCGGCCCAAATAGGCCGGTTTATGCCCAATGGTAATATCCCCAACAAATGAAATACCGGTAGGCATGTGGGCTCCTAATCCCAAAGAAGTTGGCATATGACAAAGCGAAGATTGTGCAAAAGGTTCACTATGAGAAGCATGATCGACAGGACAGAATAGTGCATCATGCAAGGAAAACTTCATAGATGAAAATATAGTGCCATCCCTCGGACAAAGAGGCCATCATCTGTAGTAGTCAATGAAGAGAACCCTTGTTACATTTCTAACACGAGAACTGCATGATAACACTCTCATTATCCATGACTCCATGTAGTGATACCTTACACAATGCTAACGAGTGAAACAAAATGTTAGAGAACCATTATTATAATTTGCTAGTTTATTGTCGCATGTTTATTTGCTTAAACTCACATTGATGAACCATAAGCAGGTAGGAGTGTTAGCCACTACTCATGAAAGTTCTCTATTCAGTCTATTTACCTAGCTATTAAGTTCGAGTCAGGTGAACTGGATTCATTAATTAAAGTTTTCTCTGGCTAAAGACAATTTGTTCAAGTGGGGTTATAATGTTAAAGATATAAATGCATGTTATGTCATCAAGTGGTAATCATTGAGCACCTTTTCTTTCGTAGTGCACTTGCTAGATTTATCTGTGGAGTTGCAAAATGCACAACTAGAAACTGATAGCTCTCGACAATTTCACAGCGTTAGTTATGTGGCATATGCGTGTTCCTCATAAAGCCAGAGAAGTTGCAGTTGTGGGAGTTCCTGCAGTATTCTGGTCTATTTGGAAATCTAGAAAGGCGAGTTGCTTTTATCACGGTTACCGTGTGATTCCATAGTGTGATATTTCAAGTTGCTCACTAGTTGAACTATTAGGCTGGTTTGCAAAAGGTAAACTTTCCTTCCAGGACGTTTGTTGTGTTTCCAAGCGTGTGCCTTGTAATACTGAGGGCCTGGACTATTAATACTCTCTTCGCCCGGAATTATTTAGCGCAGAAATGAATGTATCTAGATGTATTTTATGTCTAAATACATGTATCCATTTTTATTCATTTATGTGACAAGTAATTCGGTGCGAAGGGAGTAATTTGAAAAATAAAAGGAAAACACTAAAAATGTTTCTAAAGATCCATCTATACACAGACCGAGCGGATCATGTTCAAACACATAGGTTCCTCAGGGTCAAGGAAGCGGATCCGGGAGAGGTTGCCGCTCTTTCCCTTGCGGAACCACGCGCGATGCCTATGCTATCATTTGTGCCAGTCAGGAAGAAGAAAAAAGTCAATCATAGACGTGCATGCATGCCACACTCTGGAGCTAGTAGGTTACGTACCTTCCGTCCGGGACGACGTGGGCGACGACCGACGGCTGAAGTTCCGGGACGTCGCATTGCCCTAATCGGCTGCTCCCACGAGACGGCGGCGCCCACCATGGTGGCCCTGACCTGGGACTGGGAGCTCCAGAAGCCGGCCGCGCGCATGACGCGGTCGACCCTCGGGTCGTTGAGGATGGAGAGGACGAGCTGCTCGAGCTCGCCGACCACGGCCCCCGTGCGGCCCCGGTGCCCCTGCGCCCGCTTCAGCGCGGCCACGAACTCGTTCGACGGCGCTGGCTCGACGCGCTCGACTGGTAAGTCCATCAGTCCAAACAGTTGTCCATGTACCAGTAGAAGATTCGGCAGCTACTGCAGCCCCTGCTTCTTCGGGCGGAACCCCAGGCTGAGGACTTACTCGGAATGCTGCCAAGATATCACGGACACTGGCCTGGCCAAGGGGAGGCGGCCGAGCGCCATGCCTAGTCGGAGGTTGAGCGTGTTGTGCTGCAGCAGCTGGGAGTGGGAGTGGGACAATTTGGCACGACGAAACTGGCTAGGTTGCAAAAAATGTGTTTTCTGCCACCATGATGAGTCGATTAAGCACTTATTTTTTGAATGCAAGTTTGCTCGATCGGTATGGGCCATTGTCCAAATAGCTTCGAATCTATACCCTCTACGTAGTGCACGTAATATATTCGGCAACTGGTTGAGGGAAATAGATAAATAATTTTCTAAACACATTCTTGTGGGGGACGGCTGCCTTATGTTGGGCACTCTGGCTCACTAGGAATGATATTATTTTTAACCGTAAATGCGTTTCTTCTCCTATGCAGGTTATTCATATATGCTCGCGATGGCTTCATATGTGGTCTATCCTGCAGCGGCTGAAGGATAGAGGCCTTTTTATGATGGCGTCTACACGACTGGAGCGTTCGGCCAGGGAGATTTTCTACCCCCCATGGATGGCGGTGTGATCTTCGAATTGGATTGGCCCCGCTATAGGCTTGTTTTATTTTTTACTTGTGGATGTTTAGCCATATTATTTTTGATCTAGACTTTTTCGAACTTTTGGCTGTGTGCATCTAACTATGCAGAGGCCAGGTGATCTTTGATGCGTCTATATCAACTCGATATTTCAATTCGGTGAAAAGCCCTTTATCGAAAAAAATGGGCTTGAAATTGTTGGGTAGTGTCTACTGGGTCACCTTTGCGGGCGTGTGATTCTATGCGTTGGGAGTAGTTCACATGTGGACATGTTTAAGTGTTTTCGCATGTTTTCCGTTAATTAACTGAGAAAATGTCTTCTTCTTAATTAATTAACGGGGGAAATCTTTTATCTCCATTCAAAAAATGATTAATATAAGGGACGAGGCAAATCACTGAAATGAAGTGAGTGTTTGTAGAACAAAACAATATTGTGTGTGCATATGCATGTATTATTGTGTGAAGAATGAAGGACCCTTATGGTTTCAGGGTTAGCCCCTCAGCACCAAAACTAGTTAGTTAATCCCCTGAGTTTACAAAAACATAATAAATCATCCCCTAAATGACCCACTAGTGGTTTTGAGAACCTTTTCATAAATACTCTCTCCCTTTTGGTTTAAAGGGCATATGTCAAAATTTTCAGATTTACATAACATTAGTCCCACGTTAGGTCTCATTCAGTTGTGTTTTGAGTCCCAGGCCATATTTAATCCATTGAGATGAGAGCGAGAATTAGAGGCCACACATGCACTCTTATTTTACATGTACATGCATATCCAATAATGAATAAGAGGTAGGATGATGCACTTATAGTTTAGGGAGTCGAACATGTGGGACATATTTCATTAGGCAGTTTTGAACCCGCGAAACTCGTGTCCTCCACTCATCATGTACCTTGGTTGTTGAGAACTTTAAGATGAACCCTTTAAACCTGAGAAGAGGGATTATCCTAGTGTCCCCATGCAGTATATCTTAAGCTATATCTAATAGTATGAAATAGATGTTTAAATATAGCAGTCCCAGTGCACTATATCTTATTAGTGTTTTATCTAAAAGCAAGACTATGCATGTTAACTTTATGCATGTTTAAATCTGAAGTAGTGCCATCCATCTTCATTTTTCAAGCCTAGCTAACACATGTGCAATATAAATTCTGAAACCAGAAAAGCTTGTTAACTCTGCGGAACAGATTTACTCTGCTGTACCTAGAATCTTACCAAACGGCGGGCAGCATGCTGCAGCAGCTTTTAATCCTGCACTGCTCCGTATGCATGCACAACACATAAGGGCATGGCCAACGCTCCATGCTGGAGTGCTGCCCTACAGTCCACGTTGGATGAAAAGGGGACAGAGAGAAAAGAGTGCTGCCTGCAGAGCCAAACGGACTCTTGCAGAGGAGGCTGGTGCTTCAACCAAAAAGAAGAAGAAAAGAAGAGGAAAGTGGAAAAATCATATGCAAAGGGTAGCAGAGGACCACAACAAACATGTGCAGCCATGGATTTAGAGGGAAAAGAAGATGACGAGAGAGAGAATATAGGAGGGACCATACGGTGAATGAAGGGGATGCTTAATCTACTTGCTCCTACGTGGATCTTGGGGCATCACCATACCACTGCCCCCATTGTACATGGGCATGTACAATGGAGGCATCACTCCGATGCTGCCTCAGCTATTTATCTAATCAAAAGGTAATAGAGCCACCGTTTGTGAAAAATTCTAGCTAACGCAGGCTACACTCGATAGGGGACCAATCTCCCTTCACATGCATGCTGTTTTCTTTCCCCTCTCTCTACCTCTTTCTTTGCATGCATCATCCTACCTTCTTCTTTCTTGCTTTCTCTCAGCTTTTACAACCCAAGAGGCCGGCTCTTCTGCAGGCTACACCATCTCCTGCTAGGCTGTTGCTTTTTGTCCGAACCAAACTCCGAGCCTACGTGGACCTGCGGAGCACTAGGTTGAAGCTACCCATTGGCCATCAAAAACAATAAGGTGTGCATCAAGGGTGCCCGCTCGTGAGTGCCACGTCCGGAAGTTTTACTGTCGCGTTTTACTGTGTCGAGACAGAATAAAACGCTCGCACGCCTCGCACCTCTCGCTCCTAGCCATTTCTTTTCTTTCTCTCCTCCCAGTTAGGGTTCCCGCCGCCACCGCCCTCACCGGCGTTCGTGCTTCACCTCCCGTCCCAAGCTCCACCTATCATCCAACGTCTTCTCTCCCGATCTACTCGATTTCAATCTCAAGAGCGCACGGGAGGCGAGGTGCCCGTTGCCGGGACATGGGCCATGAGGAGGCTTAGCCCTTGGATCCCTCCGTTTCGCGGGGCCAGGGCGCCCATCCGCGCCGCACTGCGCCGCCGCCGGCATGGAGGCCCGGGCTCGGGCAGCCGCCACGGTGTCGGGTGCCGCTTGGTGGGCGTGACCTCTCCCGGTTCCCCGCCCTGGCCTGCGACGATGAGTACCAGGTAACGCTGGTCCTGCAGTCTCAGCTCATGGTCGTGCTGGAGGTCGGTCGAAGGCAGGTATGAGTAGCTCCTGAGGCTGATGGATGGATGGATGGATGTGTGCACGCCTGTATGTGTGTATGGATGTCAGGGTCATGTTGCTTGGTGGGCAAAGGCTGGGGCTAGAACCTGCTTTTGCTTGGTGGGCAAAGGCTGATGGATGGATGGATGTGTGCACGCCTGTATGTATGTATGTATGAATATCAGGCTCATGTTGCTTGGTGGGCAAAGGCCGGGGGTAGAACCTCCTTTTCGGTAAAAAAAAAGAGGGACGATGAAGATGACTCTGGCTGAAATAAGCATGTCTTGAGCAATCAAGACTGTTGTGGCTTGTGGGTACTAAATTAGAGCTCACCCTTACCTCTCTTGCAGCCTGTTCAATTCATCGGTAATGTTCAATGTTCTGCTCCTCGGATGGTCACTCTGATGAGCGATAACCAGGGCAGTTCGTTTACATTGCGATGGATATGTTATGCAGCATGAGATGTGAGTGTTGGGCTTGATTGCTTGAAGATCAAAGACAGAACTGAGCCCTCTTTTGCTATGCTACAAATACACAAATTTTCCTTATCTACTATACAATGTTCTTCTTTCTGTTCTATTGTGTTGATGTGAGTGAAGATCCATCTGGACTTGGGATTTATGTCTTCTTTTGGTGATGAACTCAACCACCCTAAGCCTACTTGGATTGATTTATAATTGGGTTTGTTTTGCCTTTCTAGTTGTATATACCATATGTATTACACGATTGTCCTTTTTCTCCCATGCCTGTAGCTATTGGCAGTTTTATTCCTGTGGTTAACAAGATACCGTCGTCCTGTTTGTCTTGTTAGTAAGCATGTTAGCTTTTTCCAGATGCTTCTTCAAAGACGAACTTCAATCCTCCACGGGATTGCAAAGAGTTGTCATTAAAACAGATTGCCAAAATGTGCTATCTATTTTGGTCAGAGCAGACCGTTTGTTATGATCCTCTTTGCTATTTAGTTTACTGGTCATCAATCTCTTTTTAAGCCGCTGCTGTTAATATTAACTGCCACATTGATTATTAGAATCACATGATGCATTAGTGCGGTACAGATCCCTCACAGGTTGTTTAAAATGAGAGTGTCAAGTCAATTTATCAGCTGGAAAGTATTTTTGGGTTAAAAATGTCATTATATTTTGTCTAATCATGAATGAAAGTCCTCTTGGAGCTTTTTCTTGGGCCATTTGGGATCTGTATGTTGGCCATTGTCCCCCCTTCACATTATACGTTTTTAAATTTATTTAGTGGTCTTGCTATGGTTTTTGTTTTCATTTTGCCAAAGGTTGCAGTATGGAAACCATCACTATCTCTCTATCAACACCACTGTCTTGTTCACCATCTTCGGACATCATGACATTAATTCGATTTGATACCTCATGTTCTTTACTTTACACTCTTAGTAATTCCTTATTCGTAACTATTGTTTCTAAAGTTGCATATCTCTGTGATCATAAACATCCGATGGTCCTACATTTTTCTTGGTAAGTGTACATGTCATGTAGTCCATTAAAAGAACGAAATGCACTGAATTAGTAGAGGCCTTCCTATTATACATTAAATCTATGGTACTGATTATCTATGCTTTATGCTCTGCCCATGGCCGGGCGGCTTCAGTGATTATCCTCTGTTGGAACAAGCCATCACTTCAACCTTATAATTATGATGTATATATATGTGCAAATATGTTTCTGTTTTTACATTGATAAAACATGTGTTTAGTTGTACTGGCCAAGAATAGTTCTATGATTAATGCTTATAGTTTACTGTCAACTACTTCTACTGATGGCTTATATTTTTATAGACTGTGACCATAATTGTGAGCCTTATGGGAGGCCACTCACTGGATAAATATAATGGATTGGGGTGGCCCATAGAGTAGCTTCTCAAGTGGGCCTTACTCTTCGGTTTCTACTTCCATGGCATCATGGTGTTGGATGCGGCATGAAGCTGTGTAAGGTACTGATGGTCTTTGAGGTGAGCTCTTTATCTGTATCTAACAGTGCTCTGTCTCCCTTCGCGTATAATAACATTTTAGTGGATTTGAATTTTGTGTTGACTGACTGGAAGTCAAGTTTCTATTCAATTGATTCATATATGTCTCTGAATTTCCTTATTTTTCCTGTGTGTGATCATTTGTACTGGAAGTTATTGTACATGCACCTCCATTCATAGCATGCCAACAATGTGAATTAGCAGATTAGGATTTTATATATTCCTTTTACCCTTTCTATTGTTGTTAGTACCATGTGTTTTATTAAATCCATTATCAAGATGTAGGTTATCCTTTTGCACGGCATGCCTAAAAGTGAATATCACCGTATAGTTGTGCTGCTAATGTTATGAGTGTTTTCTTTTTGCACGCTGAAACTGATTGTACCATACCAATCCCAGTGGGAGCACTTTGTGTCTATGGTAGTGAATTTTTTGTCGTGATCAAAACTTATTTTATTGCTCCCAGTTTGGGAAATATTTTTTTAGACACTTGAGACAGTTTTAAAAAAAAATAGGAGTTCATTATAATTTGTTTTTGTCTCTGCGTCAGATGCTATTTCAGTTAATGCTTGGTTGTTCCTAATAGTTCAGTGGAGTAGGAAGGCTTGCATGAGTTTGAACAACAATCTTGAACACTCATCAAACTAGACTGATGACCAGTACAGAACGGTCTCCCCTCCCTAGGGTTCCCACCCCCGCCGGCGCCGGCCGCCAGGCGCGCGCCTCCCGGCCCGCCCCGTTCCCCTCCCCCTCTCCCCTTCCCACTCTCCTCCCCTCCCCTCCCGCGGCGCGCCCGCGCGCGCCCGGGGGGCCCCCTGTGGCCGCGGCCCTCGGCCCCGTCTCGCTCCCCTCCCCCCCACCGTTGCCGGCGCGCTTCGTCGGGCAAAGCCCGGCGGGCGAGGCGGCGGCGGGGCCCTCCTTCCCCGTCCGCTTGAGGGCGCCGGCGCGGGGCGGCCCCTTTGAGCGACGGTGCTGGTCGCCCGCGGAATCCAGCGGTGCGGCGGCAGTCTCGTGGGGTGGTGGGGTGTCCTGCTGTGGCGGTGCTCCGGCGATCCTCGGGCTGCGCGCTGCGGGGCGGCTGCGGTGCTCCCATCTCGGGAGGTGGCGCGCGACCAGTCTCGGGCCGGATCCGTCCGGATCTGGCTTTGGGGGCCAGCCAGTGGCGCCTGGCTCCGGTGGTGCGTGCCCGGCGGCTCCGGCGCTTGGAGCCCGCCGGGCGACGCGGGTAGGGCAGCGGCCGGGCGTGGCTGCTGCTCCGGCCGTGGGCGGCGACATGGGTAGGTCTCGGTGACCTACCGGTGTCGTGGCGGCTTCACGGTGACTCGACGGATCTGTCCGCGGCAACGGCCGGCTCCTCCGGCGTCGGTTTGTCTGCGTTCGGGCCGTCTCGTCCTTCACCCCATCTCCTCGTCGCCCGGGTGCTACTCCCATCAAAGGGTTGGTCCTTTTCTAGCTGCGATCCACCGCTCGTCTCGCGCCCGATGCCACAGGACAGAGCTCGTCTCGCGCACGATGCAGCAGGACCGAGCTCGTCTCGCGCATGATGCAGCAGGACCGGGCTCGTCTCGCGCACGATGCAGCAGGACCGACCTCGTCTCGCGCACGATGCAGCAGGACTGAGCTCGTCTCGCGCATGATGCTGCAGGACCGAGTTCATCTCGCACTTGGGGTAGCAGGATGGGTCGGTGGATGCCGGTTCTGGCCGACCTATTGGGGCTCGACGCTGGGGGTTGCCCAGGGGCGCGAAAGGTGGGACCTTTCCGCTCGTCTCTTTCGTTGGGGTGCGCCGGGTCACGGGTGAGGTGGTGTTGAGGTCTTGGATGCTGGGGCGCGGCCCTGGTGGTGGTGGCGCGGTGCTCTTGGACAAAGCCCGCGCCTTGGTGCTGCCCGCTCATCATGGCCGTGTGGGCGGCGTGGTAGCCGGGGTGTGGCGTTCGGTGGCGGTGAATGTTGGCCGAGGTGAAAACTTGCTCTATTTTCGGACGGACCGGCGGCGACGAAGATCGCTCCCTTCTTGAAGGCGTCGTCGCGGCTCTCATTGCCCATCATGCGGCTCCGGGGGAAACTTTGATCCTTGGATCGGGCGGTGGCGGCGCTCCGGCGTCGTTTCCTTCCTGAAGGCGCCGCCTTGGAGCGCATGGTTCGTCATATGTAGCTTCATATCTTCGGGGCGGTAGTGCTAGGAGTAGTGTTGCTGCGCTCAGCGCCTTTGTATCCCATCCTGGGTGTGTGCGTGTGTTGCGGTGGCGTAGCGTGTGGTTGTACTGGATGTTTGTGAGTTGTTGCTTTATATATAAAGCGGGGCGAAAGCCTTTTTCGGTAACTAGACTAATCATATGCTGAAGCAAAAAAATGTATGACTCTAGGAGTTCCAAGTACTACGAGAATTGCTCAAGGGTCACACCACAACGACTGCTAGAGCAGGCTTCACCTCAGGCGCTCTCCCTAACTCTTTTACATGCTGATGACCACTTCACACACCAATGCATGAGTCAAATGTCTGGTAACAAATCCCCCCTTTTAATTAGCCTTTGCTTCTCCATTTTCAATCTACTCCCCCCTTCAGGGCTTGGATATGTCTCTTGTGATGCAGTTGTATATTGCCGAGTCTTTCTCCATCACCACATTGGCTATGTCGGCTTTTTCTTACCTTTTTATCCTTTACTAAATAGCCCACATTTCATACTCTAATTCTACTTTTCTACTTGTACCCTCTGATGCACTACAAAAAAAAAATTTGGAAAGTTTTAGAATCTTTGAATTCTGCAGGCATCCTCCTTGACTCATTTCTGCATCATAGTATAAAGTACAACGAGTCCTCTCAGATTCAATTTTCTGCTCATGTTAGAGTGGCCCATTAATCTTAGGGTTAATTAGAGATAAGGGTCGTTTGCTTAGGGGTCAAGTAAGCCTTGCTTGAGACAAGTAAACCTCTCTATATAAAGAGAGGAGATGTATCAATCTAATCAAGCAAGAATTAAGAAGGAAATCCCTTCTCTCTTGCCTGGCCGTGGGCAAAAGGCCCCTGGCCGGCCCTCTCACCTTGTCGCCTCCGGGGACCACCACGACCGTCACCCCGCTCCTGCCCACGCCGGAATCCTCTGTCGCGCCCGCCCCCGCCGTCCTCACCTGGGAGGAGGTGTCCGGGGTGCTGCGGGACCTAACCCAGGCGGTCCAGGAGATCCACCTGTTCTTGGCCGGGTCCTACGAGCCACACTCGGTTGCGCCGCCCATCGCCGCTCCCGCACCAGGCGGCCTTCGCCGCGCTCGCCGGGCCGCTGCAGCTGCCATCCATCGCCACCACCGCCCAGCCTTGGCTGCAGTGGCAGCCGCCGCTCCTGGCGGCCTCCGCCGCAGCAACCGTTGCCGCTGCCCGGCGCGACAGCGCAGCAGCCGCTACAGCTGCAGCAGCCACCGCCGGTCAGCTCCGCCGCCCAGTATGGGATGCCCTACGACGGGAGTGCGACGACCTCGTTCCCATCAGCGCCGCCGCCATCCCAGGGCGTCCACATCCAGCAGATCAAGTCCCTACCGTCGCCGTCACCGCTTCCGTCTTGGATCGCTACCCGCCACGTGTCGGCGGCGGTGAGGCTGCAGGCTGCTGCGCGCGGCCTCCTAGCGCGTCGGCGTGTGCGGGAGATGTGTGGTCTGCAGCTGCCACTCCTCCAAGTTGCCCTTCGCTGCGCAAAGGACCTCGATCTCGTCCGTTGTGTCGGGGATCTTGGGCATGTGGTTTCCCCCACGGGCGGCCGGCATACTGTTTTCCCCGCGGGCAGCAACCTCAAAGTCTGCGACATCGGCGGTTGGGGGGCGCACCCCTCCTCGTCATTCTCCATCGCAAGCCCTCCAGTCTTCCCTGTGCGGTGCAGACCAACAGCCATACACATGTACTCCTTTTGTCCAGGTGGTGTCCATGGGATCCAGGTGGCTGTACACGTGCACGTCCAAAATAAAGTGTCCTAGTCTATTTCAGGTTGAGAATAATAAAACAAGCCGAGATGTAAAAGGCTTGTTTTTAGGTGTTAGGTTTGTGTTGCGTCGAGTCATGGTTATAAGTTGGTTAGGCTGCAGCTCGAGGACAAGCTGCATGTCCAGGTGGGGTGTAGTGTTAGAGTACGTAATGGGCCTAATGGGCCCATTAGTCTTAGGGTTAATTAGAGATAAGGGTCGTTTGCTTAGGGGTCAAGTAAGCCTTGCTTGAGACTCAAGTAAACCTCTTTATATAAAGAGAGGAGATGTATCAATCTAATCAAGCAAGAATTAAGAAGGAAATCCCTCCCCTCTTGCCTGGCCGTGGGCAAAAGGCCCCCAGCCGGCCCTCTCACGCCCTCCTTCTAGCAGCGCCATAACAGCTCACTAACAAAGACAAAGAGATTAAGCTAACCTATTCAAACACCCACATGATCTAAGTTGCCTACTTCCTCTTACCACATGACTGCATTTCTTCAAACTATGTTGCTTTTTAATCATCAGAGTTTTAATAATTTCCAGTTCTGCCAGCAGAAACTAATTTGTTTTCTCAACTAATTATAAACAACATCATGTTAACGTGAATTTTGGTTCACCTTCACTCATTCTGACATTTATCACCATAAAATATTTTACATGCAATTGTCTTTGTCCTTGGTCATGGATGGGTTTGGTTGTGGTACACTCGTGTACAGCCCCAGTAAGTTATCAAGTACTCCCTCCGTAAAGAAATATAAGAGTGTTTAGCGCACTACTTTAGTGATCTAAATGCTCTTATATTTCTTTACAGATGGAGTACTTCGGTTTCCTATTTTTTGCAATATAGAATCTGTCTTGATGCATTTTCTTCTGCGATCTTATTTAGGTGAGCACCAGCGTCTCTGAAACTTTTTTAGAATAAAGTAATGAGGCTGCATTTGTTTCATGGCCGGCCGATGCTGCGTGGATCCGGTTCAACGAGGTCGTCGGCGATGTGCTGCGGGAGCGGCAGAGCAGGATCTGGTCTCTATGGCAAGTTGAAAATAGCTAGGTATGCACAAGCATGGACAATAATTTCCTAGAATAATGAAGTCACTGGCTATATAGTTATAGTGTGACCCAGATATGTATTTCTGGACATGTGCCTTTGCTGGCTGGTAGTATTTATTGTTTATATGTATTTTGAAAATATCACGTTGGTAGATCTGTTCCTTTCTTCTAGAGAAGCATTTTGAAAATACCCCGTTGGTATATTGAAAATAGGTATGCACAAGAATTGTAAATATTTTACTAGAATGATGAAGTTACTAGCTATATAGCGTGATCCGGATATGTATTTCTGGACGCGGTCCTTTATGGTGGTTTCAGTTTGTTGTGTGCGCCTATTACGAGGAAACGAAGCTCTCAGCCTGGTTCTAACAAACTTAACAACTCTTTTCACAAACAATTAATAAATACTCCCTCCGTTCCATATTAGTTGTCGCTCAAACGGATGTATCTACATTGTGTATGAAGATGTTTCAGTCCTTCTACTGATATTTTGGTTCGTTCTTTTTCTCAAAGGAAAAATTAATTTGGTTTCAAATTTAATTGTCATTGTCTAAGGTACATTGGTGTCTGGTAGCATTCTTCAGGTAGTTGATTATGTTATCTGAATCTTTGCAACTGTTGCCTGTAGCTGACGGTTTTTTTTTTTTTTGAAAGACCGGCTAGTTGCCGGCTTCATTGATTTAGCAGAGAGCAGTGGAAACAAAGATCAAGCGATCAGATGGATGAAAAGAAAAGGAAAATACAGTTGTCCTCCCCTCTCTCGAGTCTAATTTTCGCTAGTGGTGTCCCCGAAGGGAGACTCTAAACATTTGGCTCCGGCCAGTCTCCATTGCTCGATATTGCTCCTGATTGCCGTGAGAACGTCATCCACCCGCGGTGTTTTTGCCCGGAACACGCAGTGGTTCCTTTCCCTCCACAGTTCCCAGGCGATCATGATGATCAGCGGTCTGATTCCGCGCCTGCAAGCGGTAGCAGTCTTGTTAATGAGGAGTTGGCAAGTCTATGCCGAGCTGAGCCAAGACGTCGTGACTGGAGCCAGCGAAGAGCAGCCTGACCAAGTAGCACATTTCCCCCAAACCAGGTGTGAGAAACTGCAGTTCCAGATGAAGTGTGTAGATGTTTCCAAGTTCCTGGTGCACAAAGGGCAAAAATAGCCATTGGGCCAACCTCTTCTCTGCAGTCTGTCGTTGCACCACAGTCGATCTCTTATCAAGAGCCACATGAACATTTTGAGCTTGTTGGGAGCCCAAACCTTCCAGATGAAGCTGTTGTAGGCCGGGTTGGGGGCTTGCTGGCATTGCATCTGATAAGCTAATTTGGCAGTGTATGCTCCTTCGCGGTTGAGCTTCCATGTGATTTCGTCTTCTTGATCAGGAGCCATGGCAATTGGCGCAGCGTCAAAGAGCCGCCACATCTGCAGAAACTGAGGGGCTATTGCTGCTGTATCTCCATGTTGTAAATCTGCAATCCACTGATCATTTTCCAACGCCTCCCCAACCGATCTGTTCTTGCGCCTCGCGTGACTGAACAGAGCAGGGAAAGTTGTAGACAATGGCTCATTTCCGATCCAGGTATCCTTCTAGAAGTTGGTGCTTTTTCCATTGCCAACACGGATTGATGTGCATTGGCAAACAGAGCCCTTTCATGATCGTCAGGAGTTGGGGACACGGCTACCCAAGGCTTCTCAGGCCTCGCCCAAACAAGCCATTGCCAGCGCATTCTCAGCGCACGATTGAATTTGTGCAGATCCAGGAGACCAAGGCCTCCACGATCAAGAGGGCAGCAAACCTTGTCCCATGATACCTTGCACTTTCCACCTGAGAGCTCGTCGTCTTGTGCCCAAAGGAATCGTCTTCGCGATTTGTCCATTTCCCTCAGGATTTTCTTCGGTATTTTCAGTGTAGTCATCGCAAAAGTTGGGAGAGCAGAGAGGACGCATCTGACGAGAACTCCTCTCCCCGCAATATTAAGGAGCTTGCCCTTCCAGCCAGCCAGCCGTGCTTTCAACCTATCTATCAGGAACTGGAAATGTACCATTCTGAGGCGAGTTGGCGAAATTGGGAGGCCCAGGTAAGTTATTGGGAAACTGACAATTTGGCCACCGAAGCCCTGTAGGAGATCCGTCACGTTCAGCTCCTCACAGCCGATTGCGACCACTGAAGATTTTCTCTGGTTCAGCTTTAGACCGGTGGCTTCTCCGAAACTATCCAACAGCTCTAGCAGCTTGCCCACCTCTTGCGCAGATGGATTGGCGAAGATAATTGTGTCGTCAGCATATAAGCTGGCACGCAAGCTTTGGCCGCGGCCCGGTAGGGGCGCCAGGACCCCAAGGTCAGAAGCAGCAGCCAACAGGTGGTGGAGCGAGTCAATGGCAATGATGAAGAAGAGGGGGGGAGGGGGTCGCCCTGCCTTAACCCTTGCATATGCCAGAAGCGATCGCCCGGGTCCCCGTTTAGTAGCACTGAAGAGGAGGCCGACGATAAGATAAGCGCGATCCAATCACGCCATCTCGGTGGAAAACCCAACTTTTGCATTAGCTCCAGGAGATAAGCCCAAGAGATAGAGTCGAAAGCTTTTGCGATGTCTAACTTGAACAGGAGGGCCCTTTTTTTCTGCCGATGGAGCGCTCTGACGTAGCCCTGTACATATTGGTAGCTTTCATGCAGGCATTTTCCTTTCTGAAACGCCGTTTGCGCTGGGGAAATCAGGTCTTGAAGCCGAGGCGCTAGTCTCATGGATAGAACTTTTGCGATCAACTTAGCAATGGAATGAATGAGGTTGATCGAACGAAAGTGACCCAACTCTGTTGCTCCATCCTTCTTCGGCAGCAAGGCAATGAAGGCAGTGTTCAGATCGGCAAAATTGCCACCCGCTAGGTTGTAGAACTTTTGGAAAACCGCCATGATATCTAGCTTGATAATGTGCCAACATGATCTGAAGAACTTGCCAGTGAACCCATCCGGCCCAGGAGCTTTTTCTAATGGAGATGCCTTGATGGTTGCCCAGATTTCTTGTTCAGAGAAAGGAAGATCAATGCCCTGCAGGTCGACGGCTGGCAGCTGGAGCATGTCCCAGTTAAGTGTGCAGCTTCGATGCCAGGAATTCCCAAGGCCGCGGGCGAAGTGATCGAAGGACAACTTAGCTTTCTCCCGCGGCTCTGTGACAATGGTGTCGCCGTGCTTGATCGAGTGGATGTAGTTTTTTCTACGACGTGAGAGGACGCGGGCATGAAAAAACTTTGAGTTTGCATCTCCTGCGCGGAGCCAAGAAACCCTGGAGGCCTGCTTCTTGCGAGCTCTTTCAATTGCTGCCAGCCCAAGAACCTTTAGTTTTAGCTGCTTCCTCGGGTGTAGCTCTTCAGGTGACAGTGGTCTGGCCTCCAGCGCTGCGTCTAGCCTCATGATGACCTCGTTGGCGATATGAAATTGAAGTTTTGCACCCCCAAACAGACTCTTGCTCCACACCTTTAAGTCCGCCACAACTCTTTCCATTTTCTTCTTCAACCTGACGAGCGGGCAGTCATGGTAGACAGGCCTCTCCCAGGCATGCTGCACCGTCTCTTGGAAATGAGGAAAGATTGTCCAAAAGTGTTCGAATCTGAACCTTGCCCTGGTGACAGGCCTGACTCCATTAGCCAGCACCAGAGGGCAATGATCAGAGAACGAAGTGGAGGCCGCCATTAGCACAAAGTTTGGGTGCATATCCTCCCATGCCAGGTTGCAGAAAACCTTGTCGATGCTACAAAGAGTTGGGTCCTCCCTCTCGCTGCTCCACGTAAATCTCCTATTCTTGCATTTGACCTCTTTTAACCCGGCGAGGTCAATTGCTCTGCGGAAACAGCCCATCATTCTTCTATTGATGTTGGAGTTGTTCTTGTACCTAGCTTGGTAAATCATGTTGAAGTCGTCGTTCAGCATCCATGGCTCTGGTCCAGCCGGCGCAATCACAGCCAGTTCAGACAGAAAATTTGCTTTCTGCTGGTCATCCGTCGGCCCATATACTGTAGTCATCCAAAACGAGTGGCCGGTGCTAATGATCCTCACTTTGGCAGTGATGGAGAAACTAGCGATGATCTGGTCCGTGATGTCGACGATCTGCTTGTCCCAGAAGATTGTCGCGCCCCCCCCTTGTGCCTGTTACCGGAAGCACCACGCAGCCCTGCAAAAGATTTCCCCCAATGTCGCGAGCCATTTCAGAAGTCCAAGCCTCTATTTTAGTTTCTTGTAGGTTTAGGATTGAGATCTTGTTTGCCTGCGCCACCTCTCTGACTGCAGATCGTCTAGCCGGGGCGTTTAGGCCTCTAACATTCCACGACATAATCCTATAATTTGTATCAATCATGGAGACAGGGGAGTTCGCTTCGTCGACTATCCATTAAAACAGAGGGGTTACAACACACATTACATCGACCCAGGGGGCACCGCCGGCCACCAATAGGCCCAAAATCCCGGTGGTGGCTAGACACTGATCGTGCTGACTGAAGACTACACATGAAGACTAATCCTAACTCGAACTGGTCTAAAACCAGCCGTCGACGAAGACTACTAGATAAAACTAACATGATCAAACAACATCCTCAGCATCCGCGCCGGCCATCCTGGCCGCGATTTCCAGTGCTTTACCGTCCAGGCCAGTGATCTTTGCGATCGCCTTGATGTCGTTGCGGGACAGGGGCTCCTCGAAGCACTTGAGCAGGGCAGCCGCCGCCGATGGAGTCATCCGATCCTTTGGGCCAAGGCCGCCGAGTTCTTGGACGAGGCGCAGCGCCGCGCGCTGAGCCACAGGCACGATGCAGCCGGACGCGGCCTGACGCGCGCTTCGGCGAGAAGGAGCAGAAGAGGCCCGCGCTTTCGGGGGAGCTGATGAGCGTGGACGGGCAGGCGGAGCGTCGAGGATGGCCAATGGGGGGGGGAGAACAGCTGCTGCGGCCCACCCACCTGACTGGAGCTTCCCTGTCCAGCGTCAAGGTGGAGGCAATCGACCTTCTGGGTGATGGCAGCGACATGGAAGCTTACCGCAGCAGGAGCCGGGGTGGAGATGCATGGGATGCTGAGTGGGGCATCGAGGTCGGCGATGCATGGCAGGATGTCGTCTTCCGGGAAGCCATCAACGGCCCCACGTCGAGTCGAAGCATGGGGCGGTGAACGGCCGCCGTCCTCAAAGGCCAGCGGCGAAGTGAGCGCCTCGATCATGGCGTTCTCGATCTCCAGTTGCATGATGTCGGTACGAGGTGGAGGGGAGAGGGCGCGCCCGCCAGGGAAGGAGAAGAACTGGGCCACCGGATCAGGCTCAGGCATGCTCAGGCGAGCGGCCTCGCGCGGACGGAGTGGGAGCGGGGGGTGGCCTTGAGGACGGAGCCCTCCTTTGCCTGCTTGCCCTGGCCATCATGCCGGCGATCAGAGGGGGCCTTGTTGCGGTGCCTTGGAGCAGCCTCGACGACGTCAGTGGCCTTGCCCTTGGCGTGGCAAGAATTGCCCAAAAAGGCATCCTTCCAAGAGCGTCGGAGCCCGCCTTGGTTCCCATCGCGGTCTGTGTCGCGGCGATCGGCAACTGGAGGCCCGCCCCTGCATCCGGAGGCCGGCGCCCGCGAGGCCGCCCTCCTCCCTGGGGCCTGGCCGTCCTCGACGCCAGCGACCCAGGAACCAGGCTCAGTCCTCGGGAAGGGGCGGTCGTCGTCATCGTCAGAGGAGGAAGGGATCCCGCTCTGGCCCGAGTGCGAGGGACGCGGCGAGAGCGGGGTCCAGTCCTCCATCCGATCCATGTGGATGAGCATGTCGTAGCGGCGAACGCCCGGCGGGGGAGGGACGCGGCGATCAGGCGGGGAGTATCCAATGATCTCGTCGACGCGGCCCGCCCCTCTCTTGAGCACCCAGAGCGCCCGCGTGGTGGGGATGTGCGCAACGCTCCATGTCCAGAGCCAGCAGGCGAACGTCTTGGTGTGACCGCGCTCCAGGGTCCGGCTATCCAGGCGGTCGATACGGCCAAAGTCGCCGAACGCCTCGTCCGCCCCGTCCAAGGACCAGAACTGCATCGGGAGGCCTTCTACGACGATGCGGACATGCAGCGGTAGGCTCATGATGGTAGCGTGGTCGTTTTCGTGCCAGGCGCGGATGAAGAACTTGAAGCCGTCCACCTTGATGGAGCCCCTCCGCGCGGCGTCGTCGCGGTGCGCCGGCAGGTCGAAGTGGACCAGAAACGCCTCCGGCAGGTGGGAGGTGACGCGGAGCTGGAAGGGCGGCGTGCCTATCAGCTCCTCGATGGCCTTGCCCACCGCCATGGGGTTTGTCGCATGGATCCCGTCGACGGCAGAGAGCGTGACGGCGTGCTGGCGAAGAACGAACTCCTCGCGCTCGAGGACGGGCGAGGCAACCACCACCTTGTTGCTGACCCGCGGCCGCCGCGCCGGGTCGCAGTGGAGGAAGCGGTCCATGGCCGGAGAGGGCGGAGAGGGGCGGGCCGGCGAGGTCGCGCACCGGAGCCCTGGACGGAGCCGGCTTCAGTCTCTCACGGGCGGTCCCTCCTGGACCCCCGTTCTTCGGGTTTTGTGGGCACTCCCAGGAGAAATGGGCCTGGCGCTTGCAAAGGATGCAGCGGAGAGGATCTCTGCAGTCCTTGCGGCGATGAAGCTCGCTGAGGCACCGGAAGCACTTCCCTTTGAACCTGCTTATAAAGACGTCGCGGGCGGAGCGAGCATTGAAGTCCCTATGGCGGTCCGAGCGGCGCTCCGAGGAGGGGCGCGGACGAACCGCAGGATCAGATCCGGCACGCCCCCCTTTCCGGGATCTGACCTCCGTCCAGCCAAGATCGTCCCCCGAGGGGGAGGGGTTGGCAGCAGGGGATGGGGCGACCACCATGGATTTAAGGCGCCCATGCCCATTGATGGGTGACGCGCCCAGATCCGGCGGGCAAACCCCGTCCCGCCGCAGGATTCGCGGCGTCAAAGCTGGATCCGAGCCCGCGACGGTGGTAGCTGGAGATGATGGCGAGGGCGGGGCCCCGGACGGACCGTGCGACGACGAGGAACCGCAGGGAGGGGGGAGCGCCCGCGTGGAGGAGCAGCCAAGGAGGGACGGGATGGGGCGGCGGCCATTAAGGCCGGGATTTGTGGCCGCCGCGGCCGGAGTGGCCTGCGGCGCAGTGGGTAGCGGAGACGAGACTACGAGACCGCGCAGTAAGATGTTGTAAGGAGCTTCCCGGCTAGAGGTAGCTAGCTGACGGTTGTGGTCCTCCAACCTGGCTATCTCTGGCGGCAGAATTAGCAAAGCAAAGAAAGGATTCATTGTTGGTCTGATTGGCTCTGATCTTCCATTCACAAACAATTACTGTGTATGGGAAGACGAATTCAAAGTAGCCCATTGTCTTTACCTTAGTATAACTTTGTACTAAAGTTACTATAAAGTTGAGAACTTATTTTGGGATGGAGGGAGTAGTGAATTGGGTGTCATATGATTTCTTAGCTACGACTTATGGAGCTGTTGAACTTAGTGTTTTTTGCAAGTACATGTCTTGATTGGTAAATTAAGCCTACGGTCATAGAGACACGGTAACAAACGTCATACAAATACATTAACAAATGTGGCAGCTAGATTAGTGCGCATAATTCCGCCTTAAGAGACGCCACCAACAAATGTGAGACTGTGAGGGAGGCACGGTGTGGCGGCAGGGCAGCGGCTGCTGCGGCAGCGGCCGCGATGACCGGCCTGGACAGGGACATGTGGATCCCAGAGGTGCACCACACCACACCGTCGCTCGCTAAGGAAAGGGTACGGTTGGGGTTGCGTCACGAACAGATATGTTCACTTTGTCCATTCCGTTGGCATCAGGTCGCAGCGAGCGAGCTCCTTACACGTCTTGACCCTGCATCGGTGTGCTCGCGCCGCCGTGGCCGGGATCCGGACCTGCTGATCGATCTATGGCGAGGGGGAGGGGATGAGGTCGCCGGTGGTGGGGAGAAGGTGAGGGGAGGAGAGAAGGGGTGGGGTGCAGGCCGTGGGGGAGGATGATTGGTAAATTAAGCCTACGATCACAGGTTGAAGCTACCCATTGGCCATGCCCTAATATCAATCTGATATTCTGATGTTCACCGGCAGTGTGGCAGCAGCAACGTCAGAGCACTGTGCCGTATCCAGGCTAAGCATATCCCGATCTAACATTAGTTCCTCCTCTATTAAATGGTCGTACTCTGCCGGCAACTTATCCAAAAGACAGCCAACGGTAAAGGCATGCATGTGGGGTCACGGCTCTGTCATTTACGCCATATATTTTCTGATCTTGGCTCGCGGCGTTGCACTTGCAACCAGCCCCACGTCCTCCTTTGGCGGAGACAATCTTGACAGTGTACCTTCAGCTAACATTTACCTCTCTCCAGTAGAGCTAGTTGAAGTGCTGTGCCCAAATGATCAAGCTGCGACTGGCTACTCACTGGATCATTTACAAGACAGTTATATATTGGACCAATCTTCTGCTCGCTAATACTTTGAATGCCGGATTACTTTTTTAGGCAACAGAGAGGGGTCCTGAAGGACCTAGAAACTGGCATAACGAACAAAGGCCATTATATCGCAACTATTAACTGAAATGACATCAAGGAATATAAAAGTTACAAGCTGGTCCTTAAAATATGCACAAAGAGAACCTTGATCATTTGGGCTCTTGTGTGCCAGTTGACCGCGCCGGAGGCAACAGATATTTTTTTCCTAAAACATGGATTTTTCAAATGTACGAATTTTTCTGAAATCACGAAGGTTTTTTGAAATTTGCAAACTTTCCTGAATTTTTCAAACATTTTTTGGAAAATACAAACATTATTGGAAGTTTTTGAAAAACAAGATCATTTCTTAAAATTGAGACGAGACTGCGAACATTTTTTGAATATTCCAATCATTCTTGAAAACACAAACAATTTATTTAAAAGCTTTCCAAGAAATTATGAAAAGAGGGGGAAAAATTAAAAAAATGAATTTTTGAACAAACTTCTAAACCACAATTTTTTTTAAAAATCGATCAATATTTGAATTTATGAAAAAAATTGTAAACAAAAAAGTTGAAAAGGTAATAAACCAAAGGAATCGGTAAAAGAAACAAAGGGAGAAAGAAAAATAAAAAAAAATACCTCAGTCTAGCGCATAAGTGCAGTGCCCGTGCGAATCCACAGCAATCTACTGCAGAATGCCTCAAATATGATTTTGTGTAGCCATCGCATGAAACCTCCCTGAATCTTTTTGAAAACGGCTATTTAAAAAAAATGAAATGTTGAAAACGCAAACTTTTTGGACTTTTGACCATTTTTAAAAAAAGAAAAAAATTGAAATGGAAAAGAAACTGAACAAAGTCGGTGTAAGAAAACAAAAAAAAAACATACCCGAGTCCGTCGCATAAGTGTGGTGCTTGTGCGAATCGATGACTATCTATCGCAAAATGTGTAAAATAAAATTTTCCGTAGCCAGTGCATAACCTCCTGCCCCCCCCCCCCCCCCCCCAGCTCAGCCCAGCTCTCTCAAGGGCACCGCCTCACCTATTTGCCATCTGTGCGCGTTAAATAGGGTCTGCCCTACCTGATGCTCCGTGCATCAGTGGAAGCAAATTTGTTGTGTGGGCTTGCCCACTACAACGATGAGGGCTCCTCTAGCGACTTTCTTTTTTTCCTTCGGGTTTTACTAAAGTTCTTTAAATGACCTACAACATGATTTATTTACAAATTAGAAATTAATATTTTCAATATAAAAATGTAAACAGATTCTTCTAATAAATAATAATATAAAAATATGTTTACTAATTTAAAAATGCTAGCGAATTATAAAAAATGTTGCCATATGTAAATGAAAAGTTTGTGGTATTTTTGAAATATTTCATGATTTAAAAATCTTTACAAATTTTAAAAAAATATGAATTTAAAAAATGTTCAGTAAATTTATCAAAAATTTAAAAATGTCCATGTATCCCATAATGTATACATGAATTTAAAATACACTTCTTGACAAGTGATGGACCAATGTTCCAGTATCATTATACTTTTAGAATCAGCGAGGGGGGGGGGGGGAGTTACTCCATCTGAATATATTGCTCAAAAGGTTGTAGCAGTTGAAATGTTACAAGGGTAGACACAAGGTAGGGGAGGGAGATTAAATAAGCATTAGAACACGCGAGGAGAGGGACAGCCGCCATGAGAGTACATCTTCTTTGTTACTAGGCTTAGATATCCTATGTGACCATAAGTCCAAGTCTTCTATGATGAGCTTGAGAGTAGTGATGGAACGAGTATCATTACCTTTGAAAGTTCTGGCACTCCTTGCATCCTCGATTCGCCACATGACAGAGAGGAGAACAAAGGGCCAAACACGATGAACTGTTTGAGCCGGAAGTAGCATACCCAAAGATCCTTGGTGAGTGTGGAGGTTAGCATTAGCTCCAATGCTGCCACACCCGAGTAGAGTAGGGGCATGTGATGAAGAGGTGTGGAGCACACTCGGTAGCACACTTGCATCAAGGGCAAGTCGACATAGTTTTGGTATTATTGTGTGCTAGGTTAGGCATGGTGTTGGGTCAATCACGAAAGGCTAACCAAGCAAAGACTTTGATCTTGTTAGGAACCTTTGTTTCCCAAATCTTGGCGCTGATGTCCTTGTCTGGGTCACGAAGGATGGCCGCATATGCATTTTTTGTGGAGAAATCTAGGCCCTCGATGAGGAAGCGAGCATCCAGGTCACCTGAGGGCATGAAATCCTGCAACAAAGATATGAAATAATTACTGTGGGGGATTCATGTTTGTTAGGACAAAAGATATTTTTTATAGAAGTGGGATTTAAGTGTTGATTGTTTTGCATAAATAGGAATGGTTGGAAACTGGAGCAACAAAGGCATTGGGGTGTTGTAGAGAAATTCAGTTTAGCCAGAGGGTGGGAGAAGGGAACAACGATTTGAAAGCAAATTTCATGAGCAAGCAATTGTTTTGAATGTGCAAGTTTCTAATGCCTAAACCATCATACTTTTTTGGTTTACATACGTTATTCCAGGCGATGAGGCATTGAGCCCTGGAACAGGTTTCTTCAGCAGCCCAAAGCGCGCTCGAGAGCATCGATAGTATCCCTAATTTCATTACATATCATGCTTTCCAAGCCGAAGAACAACAATCACATTGGTGGTGCACACATAAACATACAATCGATTATTCTGCAAGTTATCACTGCTGCCACGAGGGCCACACCATAAACAAGTTGGATGGTACTACATATCTGCATCAAAGAAAGTGGCCTAGCTAGTGCTAGTGCCATTATATTGGTCAAATGCTCTAGTTTAGCGTTTCATGCCAGTATTTAGCCTAAGGTCTCGTCATGACGGATTATTTATGTGAAAACAGATGTTGAACTGAACCGATAGTTTGACTGACAAAACATTTAGTATTTTCAAACTAGAGACAATCTAGGATGACATCAACATTTGTCGTCTGGTGCATGCATGTGGAAAGAAGATTAGGGAAATATTTTTTATGTCCCGGTAACTTTAGTGTAAACAACATGATAACTTACGTAGCCCAGACATGGTAGCTTTTGACCCGAAAAAAAGTCGTTCGAACATATCAACATACGATCTATTTTTGAAGGTCTCGTCACGACAATTTTTTTATGTGAAAACCAATTTTGAATAGGACTAACGTTTTGAGATACAGAACATTTTGAATTTTAAATTTTAGTTGAATCTTGATGACACCAGCATACTTTTCTTACATGCATACATGCACACAAAAAAAGTGTTTTTAGAAGCGCACACCCATGCAACTAATACATGGGCTGATAATAGAATAATAGGAAGGATCAGCTCACTCCGGAAGTTCGGTACCATCCCTAGAAAGTTAATGTTCAGCCGTTATGACGATCCTTTTAAAATGTTCACGGCATATTAAAACAAATTCGCCATACATTGAAAAAGTTCGTTGTCCGTAAAATTGATTACTATATTTAAAAGAAGTCATCATTGTCGGTGTACAAAAAGAGGGGTGCATTTTTTGTACCCCTATAAACTGTGCACGCGTAGTCTGAGCCACGGACACCACCACGCCGAGCAAGGCGAGGGAGGTGAGCCAAGGTAAGGCCGAAGCTCGAAAGGAGCAGAACGACGCCAAGGCCAAGACCACAAAGAGCAAAGGGGACGAAGCGGACTCCCCCAGCAAGATCCTTGCCGGGGTGGTTTTAGCAAACCCGGCAAGACCCCTGCCGTGGCAGCTCGCCCCACGCCTACGGAGCGAATCGCCCTTGAGTCCACTGCCCCCATAGGGCAAGGATTCGGGAAACATCCCCATAGTGGCATGCAGATCTTTGTGAAGACATTCAAGATGAGACACACACTATAGAAGGTGACGACCCTTGGCGGGATCCCAGCCAAGGAGGACCGCAAGGCCCCCCGGCAAGAGCCCTTCCGGGGATGATAGCAGGCGCCGCGCAAGACCCTTGCCGGGGCCCCGGCAAGACTCTTGCCGGAGCTACGGCGAGGCCCTTTGCCAAGGACACTCGTAGGGCCACCATCAGGCACCAAACCTCCACCACCGTTTGCATGCAGCTGCCGACCCAACCAGTTGGGCAGGCACCTGCGTGGCGGCAAGCGGATCTTCGTGGAGACCCACCGCTGCCCCACCTCAGCTGCCTGCCTGCCTACCTGGTGCCACGGGCACCGCTGGCCAGGGCGCGTGTCGATGCGAAAGGGAGCAGCGACGGACAAGACTGGGCTCTCCCCCGTCCCCGATAAAGCAAGGACACCTAAGCAAGACGCATTAAATGCGCCTTGTCATGTAATGCGAGGGATAAACTCGTATCACTGTGCCCTTTCCACCTCCTGTGTGCCACTGTGGCAACCCCTCTTCATATAAAAGGAGGCCCAAGGCGACCAGGAGGAGGATTCGGCTTTTTGGAGCTCCTCACGCCCCATTGCTAGCCCGAGAACACAGATAAACAAACCACCAAAGCAGGAGTAGGGTTTTACGCATCCTCGCGGCCCGAACCTGGATAAAGAACCCGTGTGCTATCTGTTCGATCCGCCCTTCTCACAACCCCGCGCCCCGCAACCGTAGTAGGGATTCTCGTGATCCCATAGGTGTCGTCCTCGCACCGACATCTTTGGCGCGCCAGGTAGGGGGCGCAGTTGTGAGAATCAGCTCTAGCAGTTAGTTCGACGCTTCTTCATCGTCATGGCGCCCAAGAAGAAGATGACGGTGGCAGTTGGTCCGTCGGAAGCTGGACATCCCGTCCTGACGCGGGCAAGCAGCGGACCGGTCGCAGAAAGGACCCGGGGCGCCGTTCGCGAACACCAACACCGTCCCAGCAACCGAAGTTTGGGAGGCGGCGATGTTCGTGCGCCTGGTAACGGGCCGCACGCTGCCAAATCCAAAGATGGAGCCAGGGCCTCCGCGGGTGGCGCGGGGCCTTCCAGGATCGCTGCCACCCCACCCGAAGGCGACGCGAGGGCTTCCAAGACTCCCACGCTGGCGCCGACCGTGCGCTCCTCTCAAACGGCGCACGACGAACGGCGTAGTCATGCCGTGCACCCCGGGCACCGCCGCGGAGAGAGCCCCGAGCGCCACTCCCGGGATTTAGAAAACCTGCCCGCTCGCCGAGGCGCTGGTGAAGATGGCATGCGACCGTGGGGTCGTGATGGAGCTCCTTCTGACATGATCAGAAGTCGAAGCGCGTCGCGATCCGTGCAGGTTTCGCTGCCACCAACGCCAGCAGAAGCCCTGGCGCGCGCGCAGTTGCTCCTCGATTTCCCTCCCACCACGGGGAAACTCGACGAATGGAGAGCCACTATCTCAAGCCTTGTTGCGGTGGCCAACAAAGACGAACCGAGTCCGGTGGAGCCCCCGGATCGACGCTTTGACGAAACCCCACGCACCAGTGGCAGGAGAGACGGCGGCGCCGCGACCACGGTGCACTCGCCTCCTCCTCACCCGGTACGGCGGGCGCCAGCCCGTCGTGATGTTACGGGCGACGAGA
Organism: Triticum aestivum; assembly: GCF_018294505.1. Lineage (NCBI taxonomy): Eukaryota > Viridiplantae > Streptophyta > Magnoliopsida > Poales > Poaceae > Triticum > Triticum aestivum. The sequence goes on along the minus strand of NC_057804.1, from coordinate 643,442,256 downwards.
TCTCCATAGCGTCGTCCGACCCGCGAGCCCACTGTGACCAGCGCCAAGTTCTTCGGGAACGAGAACATGAAGACGCTCGAACCACTATCGAGCGCCGGCACGGAGCGCGCCATCAATCAAACAGGCGAGCAGGGCCTGCTATGAGCCACCCGGCACTGGGGGGCCCTGGAGGCCTACCTTACGAGGTAGGCTGTCCGGCATTTACCCGTGAGCTGCGGCAGTTCTAGTGGCCCACTCACCGCACCTTCAAACCCGACGTGGGCGAAAAGTACAATGGCAAGACCCACCCGTCCAAGTTCCTCAGCGTCTACACCATCGTGATGCAAGCTGCCGGAGCCCGCGACGATAAGGTGCTTGTGAATTACTTTCCGTTGTCTCTTAAACCTAACGCCATGTCATGGTTGATGCACTTGCCGGCAGACTCTATTTCCTCCTGGTCGGATTTGTGCCATGAGTTCGTAGGCGCTTTTACTGGAGGCCACCAAGCCCATGGCCAAGCAAGCGACCTGCACGTCATCCCCCAGAAGGGAGGCGAGAGTCTCCACAAGTATATACAGAGGTTCAGCCGGGTACAGTACAATATCCCTGATGTTCACCCAGCCGCCATCATCAGCGCGTTCCATCAGAACGTGCGTAACCGCAAGATGTGCGAAGAGCTGGCAATGAACAAGGTGAGAGATGTAGCAGAACTCTATGTTCTTGCTGACAAATGTGCCCGAGCTGAAGAGGGAAGGAAGTACCCCGGCGAAGATGCCTGCGTGGAAACCGACTCCTCAGATGAGGATATTGCCGCTCCGGCGAAGAAAGGTCGGTGCCGCAACAGGAAGCGCAAAGGGAAAGCCGTGCTTGCCGTCGAAGGATCTGATGACGCCGGCTCCACCAAGAAAACCAAGGCAGATGACCCCGGCAAGGAGGTTGACGGATGTGTCGCCTGCCGGGCCTTGGCGGCTGCTGAGAAGCTAGGGAACTCCGACAAGCGATACTGCAAGATCCATCACACCAAAGGCCATGCTCTCCAGGACTGCCGATAGGTTGAGCTCCTCGCTGAGAAGCAGAGGGCTGAATATGAGAGGCGGGACAAGGAGAAGGGCCCAGACGGTGCTGAGGGGTCCGGCAAGAAGCATGACGGCCAGGCGGGCCGTCACGGCAAGGATAAGCAACAAGAGAGGCCTGCCCGGGGCCGTGACAAAAAGCCAGAAGACGACGATCACGAAGAGGACGACGAATCCGACGACCAAGAGTTTCAGAAAGCTACAGAGGCCATGTGCATCGACGGCGGCGCCTCGTTGCATACTTCTCACCGCCGGCTTAAACAGTGGGCGCGAGAGATTACAGCGGCAGAGCCGTCGTTTGATGCCCAACGGCCGCTGAAGTGATCCAGCACACGTATCATTTTTGACACTGAGGATCACCCTGATCGCACTACTGCGGCCGGGTGCTTGCCATTGTTGGTTTCACCAACAATACGCAACCTCAAGGTGACGAAGATGCTAGTTGATGGCGGGGCCGGTCTGAACTTGATCTCGCCTACCGTGATCGAGAAACTGCAGATTCCTGATGGAGACCTCGAAGAGACGGGCACGTTTCAGGGGGTCAACCCAGGAAGAAGCCAACCCAAGGGAAAGGTCACACTGCCCGTGACTTTTGGAAGCGACCTAAACTTCAGGACGGAGAGGATCGTGTTCGATGTTGCCAAGATCCCCTTGCCCTACAATGGGATCCTTGGCCGCCCAGCGCTGGCCAAGTTCATGGCAGCGTCACACTACGCCTACAACACCCTGAAGATGCCGGGACCTGTGACGATCATCAACATCCCCTCCGACAAGAAAGATGCGCTGATTTGCGCTGACCAACTATACCAGCAAGCAGTTGCAGCAGCCGTCGCCGCTAGGGCACTTGCTCCTGCCGCTGAGACCCCGGGAAAGAATAAGAAGAAGACCGGTGAGACCTCGGACACCCGCTCCGGCAAGCGCACCTCTTCAGAGTGTAGCGCTGCCGTCGAGGACGTGCCAGAGAGCTCCACCGGCGAAAACAAGAAGCCCAGGGCCATACCACCGGGAACCAAAAAGGTTTTTGTCAATGAGGACGGCATGGGAGGAGCTTTTACCATAAGCTCCACCCTTGACGACAAATAGGAAGACGCGCTCGTCACCTTCCTGCAGGCGAATGTCGATGTGTTTGCATGGCAAGCTTCCGACATCCCCGGTGTTCCCAGGGAGGTGATTGAGCACCACCTTGTTGTCTGCCCTCATGTGCGGCCCGTCAAGCAGAAGGTCAGAAAGCAAGCATTGGAACGACAAGAGTTCATCATAGAAGAGATCTGGAAACTGGAAGCAGCAGGTTTGGTAAGAGGAGTGCTCCATCCAACGTGGTTGGCCAATCCGGTCGTGGTGCGCAAGGCAAATGGGAAGTGGAGGCTGTGTATTGATTACACAGATATCAATAAGGCTTGCCCTAAAGACCCCTTCCCATTGCCGCGCATCGACCAGATTGTTGACTCCACAGCTGGGTGTGATCTGCTGTCATTCCTCGACGCCTACTCCGGCTACCACCAGATCTTCATGACAAGAGAAGACGAAGAAAAAACAGCATTCATCACCCCATGTGATACGTATTGTTTCATACGGATGCCTTTCGGGTTGAAGAGTGCTGGTTCGACGTTTGCAAGGGCGGTCCAAATTGGTTTTGAACCCCAGCTCCATAGAAATATGGAAGCTTATATGGATGACATAGTGGTCAAAACCAAGGACAGGGCAACCCTCATACCAGATTTGCAAGAAACATTTGCAAACCTGCGCAAGATCAATCTCCAACTGAACCCTGAGAAGTGCGTCTTTGGCGTCCCGTCCGGCAAGCTTCTCGGGTTCTTAGTGTCACAACGTGGGATAGAGGCCAATCCGGACAAAATCAGAGCTATAGAGCAGATTGAAGCACCCAAGCGAATTAAGGATGTGTGTCATCTTGCTGGTTGCGTCGCCGCCATGGGCGGATTCATTTCCAAGTCTGCCGAGCGCGCCCTTCCCTTTTTCAAGGTTCTAAAAAAGGCGGGCCCGATGGAGTGGACGCCAAAAGCCGAAGCAGCCTTGCAAGGTTTGAAGAAGTACCTCTCCTCCGCGCCAGTGCTAGTTGTGCCTAGGCCACAAGAGCCGTTGCTGTTGTACCTGGCGGCAACGGACCAGGTGGTCAGCGCCGCACTAGTGGCACAGAGAGGGGTTAACGACGCGGAAATGGTAGCAGCACAGCCCGACACCACCAACGCCGACGCAGCCAGTCAAGCTGCCGCCGAAGAAAAAGATGATGCAGCACCCGGTCTACTTTGCCAGTTCCCTCCTACAGGGGGCTAGGTCAAGGTACTCTGGCGTGCAAAAACTGCTCTTCGGCCTTCTTATGGCCTCGAGGAAGCTGCATAACTACTTCCAGGAACACGAGATCACCGTCGTCACTCGCTTCCCCCTGCAACGGATATTGCACAATCCGGATGCAACGGGAAGAATTGTGGAATGGGCACTCAAGCTGTCCAGCTTTGGCCTCAAGTTTGAAAGCACTTCGATGATTCAGAGCCGAGTTCTAGCTGAGTTCATTGCGGAATGGACCGCAACGCCTGACGAAGAAGCCCAAGAGACTGCTCTTCCCGGCAAGGAGGCAAGTTGTGATTGGACCATCTACTTTGATGGGGCTTTCTCCCTACAAGGCGTTGGGGCTGGCGTACTGCTTGTCGCGCCCATCGGAGAGCACCTCAAGTACGTGATCCAGATGCACTTCCCCAGGGAGGTGTGAACCAACAATACAGCAGAGTACGAAGGGCTGCTTGCCGGTCTTAGGATCGCGGCGGACCTCGGAATCAAGAAACTCATCGTCAGGGGGGACTCGCAGCTTGTCGTCAAGCAAGTCAACAAGGATTACCAGAGCCCGTTGATGAAGGCCTATGTTAATGAAGTGAGAAAGCTGGAAGAGCATTTCGACGGTATATAGGCTAAACACATTCCCCGAGCGGAGAACGATATCGCCGATTACCTGTCGAAACACGCTGCCCTCAAGCTACCTGTGGAACCAGGTACCTTTGTGCTTCAGCTAACTCAGCCATCCGTTGATCCATCGACAGAGAAGAATAAGAGGAGGAAATCAGGGCCTGGCAAGTACTTTCCCGCCAAGCTCCCCGGAGCCGCCGGCAAGGATGTTGCCGAGGACACTGAGCCCGCCATGGGACGCCTGGCTCCGGCGGAGCGTCAAGCTCTTGCCGTCGAGACAGCCGCTCCTATGGCGGAGGAAATGCCTTTGTCCCTCGCCGTCGAGCCCCAGGCTCTAGCATGGGCACAACATACCGTCCGATTCCTCCAAACAAGGGAACTTCCTGAGGAGCAGGAAGAAGCGGAGAAAGTAGCCCGTCGCTCTGTCATGTACCAGTTCGTCGATGACGTCCTGTACAGAAAGAAGCCGAACGGTGTGAAATTGAAGTGTATCCCTCGAGAGGAAGGACTGGAGCTGTTGGCGGAGATACACGGAGGCATATGTGGATCCCACATTGGGTCAAGGGCCCTTGCCGGCAAGGCATTCCGACAAGGCTTCTTCTGGCCCACCGCCCTCCAGGATGTGACGACACTAGTCACCAGGTGTGAAGCGTGTCAGTTCCATTCAAAGAAGCTTCATCAGCCAGCTCAAGCCCTTCAAACCATTCCTCTCTCCTGGCCCTTCTCGGTTTGGGGGCTCGATATACTGGGCCCCTTTCCCCGCGCTGTCGGGGGTTTTGAGTACTTGTATGTTGCAATCGACAAGTTCACAAAATGGCCAGAGGTGGAGGCAGTGAGGAAGGTCATAGCTCAGTCGGCCGTCAAGTTCTTCAAGGGACTAGTGTGCCGTTTTGGCGTACCCAACAGGGTCATCACCGACAACGGCACGCAGTTCACAAGCCGCACCTTCAGGCAATATGCCCAAGGCCTCGGCAGCAAAATCTGTTTCGCTTCCGTTGCTCACCCATGAAGCAATGGTCAAGCTGAGAGGGCAAATGCTGAAGTACTGCGAGGCTTAAGGACCAAGACCTTTGACAGGCTGCGCAAGAGTGGAAGGCGCTGGATTGATGAATTGCCGGCCGTTCTTTGGTCGATCAGGATGACGCCAAATCGAGCCACCGGTCAGACACCTTTTGCCCCGGTATACGGGGCAGAAGCAGTTCTCCCCACTGAACTCATATATGGGTCACCTCGAGTGCTCGCTTATGACGAGCTTGAGCAAGAGCAACTGCGGCAAGATGACACAGTGCTCCTTGAGGAAGATTGTCTTTGGGCGGCTGTGAGAGCAGCACGCTACCAGCAAGCCTTGCGCCGCTACCATAGCTGCAAGGTTCATGCCCGAAGCCTTGAGGAATGCGACCTTGTCCTTCGGCGCGTTCAATCGGCCAAGAATTCCAACAAGTTGACGCCAAAGTGGGAAGGACCTTATCGGGTAATACGAGTCACCAGGCCCGGCGCAGTCCACCTGGAGACCGAAGATGCTGTTCCGGTGAGTAACTCCTGGAACATCGAGCATCTTTGCAAGTTTTACCCGTGAGGCACGGCTTGCCGGGCCCCCCGGCAAGCCACCTTTTGTACGAGCATTGCCGATAATGCATGTAACCCTTTGTATAAAGCCAGGCGCAGACCCTGAGCATAAATAAATGAAGCGCTAGCGCCCTAAGTTATAGCATGCATGCTAGGTCAAGTCTTGTCCTTGGTTAGGGTTGATAGTGCTTAGCGGCGACTAACCCCTAGCTTAGAGGTCGAGTGTGCATCTCTTTGCCGTTCTTTTGTCTTCTTTGGTTCACAGGACTCACAAATATCCTTGCCGGATCACCTGAGGACGAAAAAGAAAAGAGGGACAGACCGGCGTCTAGACCCCGGCAAGCCAGTATTGCCGGGGGTACAAAGATTCACCCACGGCAAACTAGAGTTGCCGGGGGCTACAGCTTCAGATAAGTTCTTCATCCCTTATCATGCATTCCCTTATGGACTGAGGTATGTGAAACCTCGTTTTTTCCCAAAGCTACCGTGCTCCCCTAAAAACTCTAGGCCCTAGGGCTCGTTCCTGGGGCCAGGTTTGCTCGTAGTCGCGGCAGCAAAAGGATGAAACGAGGAGCCCGAACCCACCTCATCCCTGCCTCCGCCAAAAGCGTGAGGAAGGTCGATCGAAGCGGGAAGACGGCGGGGCCTGTTGCCGGGCGTGGGATATCGAGGATTTACTCCTTGTTGTGGGTTCTACCCACAAACAAATGGCCCGGCAAGCATCCCTTTCTCATTAAAAACATTCCACTCAGGTACAGTCCATGGGGAATGAAAAACATGAATGGTGGGATTACAAGTTTTAAATTCAGCTAAGGCCTAAAGGCTTACAAACTAAAAAGAGATAAGGTGCCCGTAACCCCTTTCTTGTCCCTCTCCTCAGGAGGCAGGTCAAGGAGGCGAAAAGGACAAAAGAGGCGCCTAGGCGAGCTACGGGTGGCCGGAGGCACCAAGAGAACATCTCGGTGACCGTCCGAAGGCTGGATTGTGATGGCGGCGCCAGAAGCAGAGCTCGAAGACGAGGCGGCAGGACGTCAGCACGCGTCGAAGGCGTGGGAGCCCGCGTACTCCGATTTGACGGCCTTGCCGCCCGCCCTCTTCCTCTTCCGAAGCCTCCGAACGCCAGCCGCCCAAGGAGACGACCCCGAGAAGTTCAGGAAGCCGGCGACACGGATGATGGGATCGCCGGTGCCGCACGGAGCGGCGCCCGACGACTAGTTGGACCCGTCATCCTGCCGCCTGCTACCCTCGTCGTCACTGCCGCTGTCCTCCTCGTCACTCCCGCCCGAGGAGGAGTCTTCGCTATCAGAAGAGCTCTCCACGCAGCACCTTGCCCGAGTCCCGAAGTACCCAAAGACCTTGACGGAGAGGAGGCCGTCCTCCATCAGCTTGAAATGGAGGGTGAGCCCCGCCGTCAAGCGGTGGATATGAGCGAACGTCTTCCACCCTCGGCCAAGATACATCACGTAGGGGCTGGAAAGTCGACGCGAGCTCACGTACCGCTGATCCAACAGCCCCTCATGTGCAACCGCAATGACTCCGGCGGATCCAGCTCCATCTCGCTCGAGAATGGAGTCGGGAGACGAAGACGACGGCGAGGCGGCCGACGCAGTCTGACGAAGAACTCGCAAGGGTCATCCCAACATGGCCCTCCATGGGGGGAGGAACTACTGGCGAAGGCAAGACCGGCGCGCCGCCCCGTTCTCCTCTTCCCTGAGCGCCTCGGCCTTGCCCACGGCCTCCCTCGCGGCCTCGCCCCCTCCCCCTTCCCCTCGCGGCTGGCTCTGCCACCGCGGGTAAAGGAGAAGGGAGGACGCGTTGTCGAGTGGCGACCCTCGCCGCCATCGTCGAAGAGCCAGGATTCCCTCTCTCCATGGCGGATGGAGGGAGGGGGAGCAGAAGCTGAAGGAAAGAGAAGATGGAAGAGTGCGGGACGCAATTTCCTCCCCCCCCCCCCACTCTTTATAAAGAGCCAGGGTGGGGGATCGGCCACCCCACTCAGCCAATCAAGACGCGGAAGGCGCAGGGAACTAGGACCAACCCGCTGCCCCGGCCCGTGACGGCCCGGTTCCCCGCATGCACCGTTCGCCACCCTGAGCGCATGAGAACCACGTGGCAGGCATGCGGGACCGAGGCGACGGGTGAGGCAACCTCTCCCCACCCCGTGATCGTGGGGAGTGGGCGCCTTGAAGACCACGCCCCGGCCCCGTTCAGTAAATGGGCCGAGATTCCACGCCTCCCTCCGTTTATGGGGAAGGTGCGAACCGCCCCCTTTTACTACGATGTGACACATGCACGCAGAGCTCAGCCCCACGCATGCCGCCCATGTCACGCACGCCTCCCCACACCGAGCCACGAGCGGGAGGCATGGGAAGCGCAGCGCGCGAAGAAACTTACCGCGGTAAAAACTACCCCACCTGCCCGCACACCGTTTTTGGGCCTAGCCCAATGACGCGATTGCGCTTACGTGTGGCCCAGGCCCGGGGGCTCCTGTCGGTGTACAAAAAGAGGGGTGCATTTTTTGTACCCCTATAAACTGTGCACGGGCAGTCTGAGCCACGGACACCACCACACCGAGCAAGGCGAGGGAGGTGAGCCAAGGTAAGGCCGAAGCTCGAAAGGAGCAGAACGACGCCAAGGCCAAGACCACAAAGAGCAAAGGGGAAGAAGCGGACTCCCCCGGCAAGATCCTTGCCGGGGGCGGTTTTAGCAAACCCGGCAAGACCCCTGCCGTGGCAGCTCGCCCCATGCCTACGGAGCGAATCGCCCTTGAGTCCACTGCCCCCATAGGGCAAGGATTCGGGAAACATCCCCATAGTGGCATGCAGATCTTTGTGAAGACATTCAAGATGAGACACACACTATAGAAGGTGACGACCCTTGGCGGGATCCCAGCCAAGGAGGACCGCAAGGCCCCCCGGCAAGAGCCCTTCCGGGGATGATAGCAGGCGCCGTGCAAGACCCTTGCCGGGGCCCCGGCAAGACTCTTGCCGGAGCTACGGCGAGGCCCTTTGCCAAGGACACTCGTAGGGCCACCATCAGGCACCAAACCTCCACTACCGTTTGCATGCAGCTGCCGACCCAACCAGTTGGGCAGGCACCTACGTGGCGGCAAGCAGATCTTCGTGGAGACCCACCGCTGCGCCACCTCAGCTGCCTGCCTGCCTACCTGGCGCCATGGGCACCGCTTGCCAGGGCGCCTGTTGATGCGAAAGGGAGCGGCGACGGACAAGACTGGGCTCTCCCCCGTCCCCGATAAAGCAAGGACAGCTAAGCAAGACGCATTAAATGCGCCTTGTCATGTAATGCGAGGGATAAACTCATATCACTGTGCCCTTTCCACCTCCTGTGTGCCACTGTGGCAACCCCTCTTCATATAAAAGGAGGCCCAAGGCGACCAGGAGGAGGATTCGGCTTTTTGGAGCTCCTCACGCCCCATTGCTAGCCCGAGAACACAGATAAACAAACCACCAAAGCAGGAGTAGGTTTTTACGCATTCTCGCGGCCCGAACCTGGATAAAGAACCCGTGTGCTATCTGTTCGATCCGCCCTTCTCACAACCCCGCGCCCCGCAACCGTAGTAGGGATTCTCGTGATCCCATAGGTGTCGTCCTCGCACCGACAATCATATATAAAAAATGTTCTGCATATATTTAAAAATGTTCATCATAAACTAAAAACTCACAACAAATATTCACTACATATATAAAATGTTCAACCTATACAATGTGTGTTTGAAAAATGTTCACCATATATAAATAATTACAGTGTAGAAAACTATGCAAAAACAAGAGAAAAATTACATTAAAAGAAGAATGAAAAAAGAACCAAAAACAAAAATTCAGCGAGGAAAACAAAGTGATGGACCAATGTATCCCATAATGTATACATGAATTTTAAAAATACACTTCTTGACAAGTGATGGACCAATGTTCCCGTATCATTATACTTTAGAATCAGCGAGGGGGAGTGGGAGTTCCTCCATCTGAATATACTTCTCAAAAGGTTGTAGCAGTTGAAATGTTACAAGGGTAGACACAAGGTAGGGGGAGTGAGATTAAATAAGCATTAGAACACGCGAGGAGAGGGACAGCCGCCATGAGAGTACATCTTCTTTGTCACTTGGCTTAGATATCCTATGTGACGATAAGTCCAAGTCTTCTATGATGAGCTTGAGAGTAGTGATGGAACGAGTATCATTGCCTTTGAAAGTTCTGGCACTCCTTGCATCCTCGATTCGCCACATGACAGAGAGGAGAACAAAGGGCCAAACACGATGAGCTATTTGAGCCGGAAGTAGCATACACAAAGATCCTTGGTGAGTGTGGTGGTTAGCATTAGCTCCAACGCTGCCACACCCGAGTAGAGTAGGGGCATGTGACGAAGAGGTGTGGAGCATACTCGGTAGCACACTTGCATCAAGGGCAAGTCGACATAGTTTTCGTACTATTGTGTGCTAGGTTACGCATGGTGTTGAGTCAATCACGAAAGGCTAACCAAGCAAAGACTTTGATCTTGTTAGGAACCTTTGTTTCCCAAATCTTGGCGCTGATGTCCTCGTCTAGGTCATGAAGGATGGCCGCATATGCATTTTTTGTGGAGAAATCTAGGCCCTCGATGAGGAAGCGAGCATCCAGGTCACCTGAGGGCATGAAATCCTGCAACAAAGATACGAATAATTACAGTGGGGGATTCATGTTTGTTAGGACAAAAGATATTTTTATAGCAGTGGGATTTATGTGTTTGATTGTTTTGCATAAATAGGAATGGTTGGAAACTGGAGCAACAAAGGCATTGGGGTGTTGTAGAGAAATCTAGTCTGGCCAGAGGGTGGGAGAAGGGAACAACGATTTGAAAGCAAATTTCATGAGCAAGCAATTGTTTTGAATGTGCAAGTTTCTAATGCCTAAACCATCATACTTTTTCGGTTTACATACGTTAGTCCAGGCAATGAGGCATTGAGCCCTGGAACAGGTTTCTTCAGCAGCCCCAAAAAAGCGCGCCCGAGAGCATCGATAGTGTCCCTAATTGCATTACATATCATGCTTTCCAAGCCGAAGAACAACAGTCACATTGGCGGTGCACACATAAACATACAATCGATTATTCTTCAAGTTATCACTGCTGCCAACGAGGGCCACACCATAAACAAGTTGGATGGTACTACATATCTGCATCAAAGAAAGTGGCCTAGCTAGTGCTAGTGCCATTATGTTGGTCAAATGCTCTAGTTTAGCGTTTCATGCCAGTATTTAGCCTAAGGTCTCGTCATGACGGATTATTTATGTGAAAACAGATTTTGAACTGAACCGATAGTTTGACTAACAAAACATTTAGTATTTTCAAACTAGAGACAATCTAGGATGACATTAACTTTTATCGTCTGGTGCATGCATGTGCAAAGAAGATTAGGGAAACATTTTTTATGTCCGGTAACTTCAGTGTAAACAACATGATAACTTACGTAGCCCAGTCATGGTAGCTTTTGACCCGAAAAAAAGTCGTTCGAACATATCAACATAGGATCTATTTTTGAAGGTCTCGTCACGATAATTTTTTTATGTGAAAACCAATTTTGAATAGGACTAACATTTTGTGATACAGAACATTTTGAATTTTAAATTTTAGTTGAATCTAGATGACACTAGCATACTTTTCTTACATGCATACATGCACACAAAAAAAGTGTTTTTAGAAGCGCACACCCATGCAAGTAATACATGGGCTTGTAATAGAATAATAGGAATGATCAGCTCACTCCGGAAGTTCGGTACCATCCCTAGAATCTTAATGTTCAGCCGTTATGACGATCCTTTGAAAATGTTCATGGCATATTAAAACAAATTCGCCATACATTGAAAAAGTTCGTTGTCCGTAAAAATTGATTACTATATATAAAAGAAGTCATCATATATAAAAATGTTCTGCATATATTTAAAAAAGTTCATCATAAACTAAAAAACTCACAACAAATATTCACTACATATATAAAATGTTCAACCTATACAATGTGTATTTGAAAAATGTTCACCGTATATAAATAATTACAGTGTAGAAAACTATGCAAAAACAAGAGAAAAACTACATTCAAAGAAGAATGAAAAAAGAACCACAAAACAGAAATTCAGCAAGGAGAACAAAGTGATGGACCAATGTATCCCATAATGTATACATGAATTTAAAAATACACTTCTTGACAAGTGATGGACCAATGTTCCAGTATCATTATACTTTAGAATCAGCGAGGGGGGGGGGGGAGTTCCTCCTTCGGAATATATTTCTCAAAAGGTTGTAGCAGTTGAAATGTTACAAGGGTAGATACAAGGTAGGGGGAGGGAGATTAAATAAGCATTAGAACACGCGAGGAGAGGGACAGCCGCCATGAGAGTACATCTTCTTTGTCACTAGGCTTAGATATCCTATGTGACCATAAATGTAAGTCTTCTATGATGAGCTTAAGAGTAGTGATGGAACGAGTATCATTGCCTTTGAAAGTTCTAGCACTCCTTGCATCCTCGATTCGCCACATAACAAAGAGGAGAACAAAGGGCCAAACACGATGAACTGTTTGAGCCGGAAGTAGCATACACAAAGATCCTTGGTGAGTGTGGAGGTTAGCATTAGTTCCAATGCTGCCACATCCGAGTAGAGTAGGGGCATGTGATGAAGAGGTGTCGAGCACACTCGGTAGCACACTTGCATCAAGGGCAAGTCGACATAGTTTTGGTATTATTGTGTGCTAGGTTAGGCATATTGTTGAGTCAATCACGAAAGGCTAACCAAGCAAAGACTTTGATCTTGTTAGGAACCTTTGTTTCCCAAATCTTGGCGCTGATATCCTCGTCTGGGTCACGAAGGATGGCCGCATATGCATTTTTTGTGGAGAAATCTAGGCCCTCGATAAGGAAGCGAGCATCCAGGTCACCTGAGGGCATGAAATCCTGCAACAAAGATATGAATAATTACAGTGGGGGATTCATGTTTGTTAGGATAAAAGATATTTTTATAGCAGTGGGATTTAAGTGTTGATTGTTTTGCATAAATAGGAATGGTTGGAAACTGGAGCAACAAAGGCATTGGGGTGTTGTAGAGAAATCCAGTCTAGCCAGAGGGTGGGAGAAGGGAACAACAATTTGAAAGCAAATTTCAGGAGCAAGCAATTGTTTTGAATGTGCAAGTTTCTAATGCCTAAACCATCATACTTTTTTTGGTTTACATACGTTATTCCTGGCAATGAGCCATTGAGCCGTAGAACAGGTTTCTTCAGCAGCCCCAAAAAAGCGCGCCCAGAGCATCGATAGTGTCCCTAATTGCATTACATATCATGCTTTCCAAGCCGAAGAACAACAGTCACATTGGCGGTGCACACATAAACATACAATCGATTATTCTGCAAGTTATCACTGCTGCCATGAGGGCCACACCATAAACAAGTTGGATGGTACTATGTATCTGCATCAAAGAAAGTGGCCTAGCTAGTGCTAGTGCCATTATGTTGGTCAAATGCTCTAGTTTAGCGTTTCATGCCAATATTTAACATAAGGTCTCGTCATGAAGGATTATTTATGTGAAAACAGATTTTGAACTGAACCTATAGTTTGACTAACAAAACATTTAGTATTTTCAGACTAGAGACAATCTAGGATGACATCAACTTTTATCGTCTGGTGCATGCATGTGGAAAGAAGATTAGGGAAACATTTTTTATGTCCCGGTAACTTCAGTGTAAACAACATGATAACTTACGTAGCCCAGACATGGTAGCTTTTGACCCGAAAAAAGTCATTTGAACATATCAACATACGATCTATTTTTGAAGGTCTCGTCACGATAATTTTTTTTATGTGAAAACCAATTTTGAATAGGACTAACATTTTGAGATACAGAACATTTTGAATTTAAATTTTTAGTTGAATCTTGATGACACCAGCATACTTTTCTTACATGCATACATGCACACAAAAAAAGTGTGTTTAGAAGCGCACACCCATGCAACTAATACATGGGCTTGTAATAGAATAATAGGAAGGATCAGCTCACTCCAGAAGTTCAGTACCACCCCTAGAATCTTAATGTTCAGCCGTTATGACGATCCTTTGAAAATGTTCATGGCATATTAAAACAAATTCGCCATACATTGAAAAAGTTCGTTGTCCGTAAAAATTGATTACTATATTTAAAAGAAGTCATCATATATAAAAATGTTCTGATTATATTTAAAAAAGTTCATCATAAACTAAAAAACTCACAACAAATATTCACTACATATATAAAATGTTCAACCTATACAATGTGTATTTGAAAAATGTTCACCGTATATAAATAATTACAGTGTAGAAAACTATGCAAAGACAAGAGAAAAACTACATTGAAAGAAGAATGAAAAAGAACCACAAAACAGAAATTCAGCGAGGAGAACAAACTGATGGACCAATGTATCACATAATGTATACATGAATTTTAAAAATACACTTCTTGACAAGTGATGGACCAATGTTCCAGTATCATTATACTTTTAGAATCAGCGGGGGGGGGGGGGGGGGGGGGGGGGGGAGTTCCTCCATCTGAATATATTTCTCAAAAGGTTGTAGCAGTTGAAATGTTACAAGGGTAGATACAAGGTAGGGGAGGGAGATTAAATAAGCATTAGAACACGCGAGGAGAGGGACAGCCGCCATGAGAGTACATCTTCTTTGTCACTAGGCTTAGATATCCTATGTGACCATAAGTCTAAGTCTTCTATGATGAGCTTGAGAGTAGTGATGGAACGAGTATCATTGCCTTTGAAGGTTCTAGCACTCCTTGCATCCTCCATTCGCCACATAACAAAGAGGAGAACAAAGGGCCAAACACGATGAACTGTTTGAGCCGGAAGTAGCATACCCAAAGATCCTTGGTGAGTGTGGAGGTTAGCATTAGTTCCAACGCTGCCACACCCGAGTAGAGTAGGGGCATGTGATGAAAGGGTGTGGAGCGCACTCGGTAGCACACTTGCATCAAGGGCAAGTCGACATAGTTTTGGTATTATTGTGTGCTAGGTTAGGCATATTGTTGAGTCAATCACGAAAGGCTAACCAAGCAAAGACTTTGATCTTGTTAGGAACCTTTGTTTCCCAAATCTTGGCGCTGATGTCCTCGTCTGGGTCACGAAGGATGGCCGCATATGCATTTTTTGTGGAGAAATCTAGGCCCTCGATGAGGAAGCGAGCATCCAGGTCACCTGAGGGCATGAAATCCTGCAACAAAGATACGAATAATTACAGTGGGGGATTCATGTTTGTTAGGACAAAAGATATTTTTTATAGAAGTGGGATTTAAGTGTTGATTGTTTTGCATAAATAGGAATGGTTGGAAACTGGAGCAACAAAGGCATTGGGGTGTTGTAGACAAATCTAGTCTAGCCAGAGGGTGGGAGAAGGGAACAACGATTTGAAAGCAAATTTCATGAGCAAGCAATTGTTTTGAATGTGCAAGTTTCTAATGTCTAAACCATCATACTTTTTTGGTTTACATACGTTATTCCAGGCAATGATGCATTGAGCCCTAGAACAGGTTTCTTCAGCAGCCCCAAAAAAGCGCGCCCGAGAGCATCGATGGTGTCCCGAATTGCATTACATATCATGCTTTCCAAGCCGAAGAACAACAGTCACATTGGCGGTGCACACATAAACATACAATCGATTATTCTGCAAGTTATCACTGCTGCCATGAGGGCCACACCATAAACAAGTTGGATGGTATTACGTATAAGGATCAAAGAAAGTGGCCTAGCTAGTGCTAGTGCCATTATGTTGGTCAAATGCTCTAGTTTAGTGTTTCATGTCAATATTTAACCTAAGGTCTCGTCATGACGGATTATTTATGTGAAAACAGATTTTAAACTGAACCTATAGTTTGACTAACAAAACATTTAGTATTTTCAGACTAGAGACAATCTAGGATGACATCAACTTTTATCGTCTGGTGCATGCATGTGGAAAGAAGATTAGGGAAACATTTTTTATGTCCCGGTAACTTCAGTGTAAACAACATGATAACTTACGTAGCCCAGACATGGTAGCTTTTGACCCGAAAAAAAGTCGTTTGAACATATCAACATACGATCTATTTCTGAATGTCTCATCACGATAATTTTTTTATGCGAAAACCAATTTTGAATAGGACTAACATTTTGGGATACAAAACATTTTGAATTTAAAATTTTAGTTGAATCTTGATGACACCAGCATACTTTTCTTACATGCATACATGCACACAAAAAAAGTATTTTTAGAAGCGCACACCCATGCAACTAATACATGGGCTTGTAATAGAATAATAGGAAGGATCAGCTCACTCCGGAAGTTCAGTACCATCCCTAGAATCTTAATGTTCAGCCGTTATGACGATCCTTTGAAAATGTTCATGGCATATTAAAACAAATTCGCCATACATTGAAAAAGTTCGTTGTCCGTAAAAATTGATTACTATATTTAAAAGAAGTCATCATATATAAAAATGTTCTGCATATATTTAAAAAAGTTCATCATAAACTAAAAAACTCACAACAAATATTCACTACATATATAAAATGTTCAACCTATACAATGTGTATTTGAAAAATGTTCACCATATATAAATAATTACAATGTACAAAACTATGCAAAAACAACAGAAAACCTACATTGAAAGAAGAATGAAAAAAGAACCAAAAAACAGAAATTCAGCAAGGAGAACAAAGTGATGGACCAATGTATCCCATAATGTATACATGAATTTAAAAATACACTTGTTGACAAGTGATGGACCAATGTTCCAGTATCATTATACTTTTAGAATCAGCGGGGGGGGGGGGGGGGGAGTTCCTCCATCTGAGTATATTTCTCAAAAGGTTGTAGCAGTTGAAATGTTACAAGGGTAGATACAAGGTAGGGGGAGGGAGATTAAATAAGCATTACAACACGCGAGGAGAGGGACAGCCGCCATGAGAGTACATCTTCTTTGTCACTAGGCTTAGATATCCTATGTGACCATAAGTCCAAGTCTTCTATGATGAGCTTGAGAGTAGTGATGGAACGAGTATCATTGCCTTGGAAAGTTCTGGCACTCCTTGCATCCTCGATTCGCCACATGACAGAGAGGAGAACAAAGGGCCAAACACGATGAACTGTTTGAGACGGAAGTAGCATACCCAAAGATCCTTGGTGAGTGTGGAGGTTAGCATTAGTTCCAACGCTGCCACACCCGAGTAGAGTAGGGGCATGTGATGAAGAGGTGTGGAGCACACTCGGTAGCACACTTGCATCAAGGGCAAGTCAGACATAGTTTTGGTATTATTGTGTGCTAGGTTAGGCATGGTGTTGAGTCAATCACGAAAGGCTAACCAAGCAAAGACTTTGATCTTGTTAGGAACCTTTGTTTCCCAAATCTTGGCGCTGATGTCCTCGTCTGGGTCACGAAGGATGGCCGCATATCCATTTTTTGTGGAGAAATCTAGGCCCTCGATGAGGGAGCGAGCATCCAGGTCACCTGAGGGCATGAAATCCTGCAACAAAGATACTAAATAATTACAATGGGTGATTCATGTTTGTTAGGACAAAATATATTTTTTGTACCAGTGGGATTTAAGTGTTGATTGTTTTGCATAAATAGGAATGGTTGGAAACTGGAGCAACAAAGGCATTGGGGTGTTGTAGAGAAATCCAGTCTAGCCAGAGGGTGGGAGAAGGGAACAACGATTTGAAAGCAAATTCCATGAGCAAGCAATGTTTTTGAATGTGGAAGTTTCTAATGCCTAAACCATCATACTTTTTTGGGTTACATACGTTATTCCAGGCGATGAGGCATTGAGCCCTGGAACAAGTTTCTTCAACAGCCCAAAAAAGCGCGCCCGAGAGCATCGATAGTATCCCTAATTGCATTACATATCATGCTTTCAAAGCCGAAGAACAACAGTAACATTGGCGGTGCACACATAAACATACAATCGATTATTCTGCAAGTTATCACTGCTGCCACGAGGGCCACACCATAAACAAGTGGGATGGTACTACGTATCTGCATCAAAGAAAGTGGCCTAGCTAGTGATAATGCCATTATGTTGGTCAAATGCTCTAGTTTAGCGTTTCATGCCAGTATTTAGCCTAATGTCTCGTCATGATGGGTTATTTATGTGAAAACAGATTTTGAACTGATCTGATAGTTTGACTGACAAAACATTTAGTATTTTCAAACTAGAGACAATCTAGGATGACATCAACTTTTGTCGTCTGGTGCATGCATGTGGAAAGAAGATTAGGGAAACATTTTTTATGTCCTGGTAACTTCAGTGTAAACAACATGATAACTTACGTAGCCCAGACATGGTAGCTTTTAACCCGAAAAAAAGTCATTCGAACATATCAACATACGATCTATTTTTGAAGGTCTCGTCACTAATTTTTTTATGTGAAAACCAATTTTGAATAGGACTAAGGTTTTGAGATACAGAACATTTCGAATTTTAAATTTTAGTTTAATCTTGATGACACCAGCATACTTTTCTTACATGCAAACATGCACACAAAAAACAGTGTTTTTAGAAGCACACACCTGTGCAACTAATAGATGGTCTTGTAATAGAAAAATGGGAAGGATCAGCTCACTCCGGAAGTTCGGTACCTTCCCTAGAATCTTAATGTTCAGCCGTTATGACGATCCTTTGAAAATGTTCACGGCATATTAGAACAAATTCGCCATACATTGAAAAAGTTCGTTGTCCGTAAAAATTGATTACTATATTTAAAAGAAGTCATCATATATACAAAATGTTCTGCATATATTTTAAAAAGTTCATCATAAACTAAAAAACTCACAACAAATATTCACTACATATATAAAATGTTCAACCTAGACAGTGTGTATTTGAAAAATGTTCACCGTATATAAATAATTACAGTGTAGAAAACTATGCAAATTGACTAGCTCTCCCGAGGGCTTGACTAGCGACTTTCTTCGGTGTTTACAGCAAGGTTTCCTGAAAGAGTGACAACATGATTTATTTACAGATTTAAAACTAATATTTTGAAATATAATTTTTTTAATAAAATATTTAAAAAATGTTTATGAATATAAAATCGGCTTGTGAATTTAAAAAATCCTAGCGGATTAGGAAAAAATCAAATATAAATTAAATATTTATGTTATTTAAAAATATGAATTCGAAATTGTTCATGTCTTCCGAAACAATATTTATAAATTATCAAAAAAATCTTGAATTAAAAATGTTCACTAAATTTATAGAAAATGTTCTCAAAATTCAAAAATGCTTTTTTATCCAAAAAGTATTCATGAATTTAAAACATATAATTGTTGACAAGCGACGGGCCAACATTTCCAATGACGTTATTATTCCTAGCTGCATTGCATAGCATGCTTTCCAAGCTGAAGAACAAGAGTCACATGACATTGCACGCATAAGCAGCCAACCGATTATTGTGCAAAGTTGTCAATACTGCCACCAAGGCCGCGACGACAAACAAGCTGGATGGTATCGCATGTCTGCATCGATGCATTGTGCGTAGGTGGGCACAAAAGGAAGTGGACTAGCTAGTGCTAATGCCCTTATGAATTCGCGGCAGCGCCGTTCGTCAGATGCTCCAGTTTAGTGTGGCATGCCATTATTTCCCCCACGCTTCCTGAGAACAGAGCAAACATGTCAGTGATATCCACACACGAACTAGAGCATCAGCGATACAAGAAAAGAAGATTTTTTGTTTTTTGTACCTCGTTGCATGTCAGGGTATACTGGACATCACTATCTGAAATTTGGTAGCGAACGACAAGTCTGATGCTGCAATTCAAAGGAAGTTTCTTTGAATTTTGGTGAACGACAAGTAGTATTGCGAACTCAGACTTGGGCAACGGTACAAAGAACCCCTACCTGCCTCTCTCCGCCACCTAGTGTCTTCCTAAGAATTTTAGCCTGAAAGGAAGTACTATTTGTCAGATTTTCCTTGCATGTTCTCTTAAGAAAGCAGCTTAAACTTTCTAGCGGAAATAGCATCCATCATCACCTTTTTATGAAGGCCTTGGAACCAACAATAACCGATCCAGTAGGAGCACCCAACCCTTTCAAGAGGCATACCTGCACTTGGATGTTCAACACAGTCACACATCCTATATCAATGAAGTGTAGCAATTTCATAGTAGTTAGTAGTACTCCCTCTGTAAACTAATATAAGAGCATTTAGATCACTATTTTAGTATTCTAAACACTCTTATATTAGTTTACGGAGGGAGTACTTGCCACGGAAGCATTGAAAATACGAGCTCTGTCCATATGGACCCAATATATATGACACATTGACACACAGGGTCCACGCACAACTGGGCCGGCCCTAGCGCGAAGCCACCTGTTTTTTTCTAACGCCGACCCATCGGCTTGAAGACATCTGTTCTTTTTAACGCGTGAAAGAGCGAGCTTGCAAGGATTAGAACTCATGACCTTGCAGTCCTGACGTGAGCTGCTAACCCCTCGATCTGACGGCTACCAGTGATCATGGGAAGCACGAAATATGTAAGAACACACAACAGTGTTCAGATTCAAAAACATTTCGTCAAAATTGCAAACAATTTTGAAATTTCTCAAAAATTTTGAACATGCAATTTTTTTGGAATTCCCACACATTTCCTTGATTTGCTAACCAATTTTTAAAACATGAACATTTTTTGAATTTTTGAACAAATCTAATAAATAGTAACATTTTTAAAACTCCCGAATTTTTTTTGGAATTTGTTAACAAATTTTTTAAATGTGAACATTTCAGAACATTTTTGCAATTTGTTAACAAAATTTTAAAATGTGAACATTTTGAAATTTTGATATTCTAATTGTTTCTGAATTGTGAACATTTTTTAAAAAGAAGCAAACAATAAATTATAAACATTTTCGAATTACTAATCATTTTCTAAAAAATGTGAACAAAATCTGAAAACAGGAACATTTTTGAAATTTTGAACATGTGAACATTTTGTAAATTTCTGATATTTTTCTACAAAATAAAACTAGACTTGAGAAAAAAGAAACAGAAAAGAAAAAGAAAAAAATCAAAAGAAAACATAGAAACTGAAAAAACTGAAAAACGGGCCGGCCCAGTCGTTGTGGCCCCCATGCAAAGCACCGACTACTTGACGAAGTGTGGTCAAATAGCGAAATCAGTAATTGAGGAGCGCTCTCCGCAACGATTAGTCGGGGAGCGCTCCCCGCGCACCAAGTGTCACGCGCGGAGCGCTCCTGAGACTTTTCCGATGCGCTCCGCGCGCGACACTTGGCGCGCGCACGGCTTCTCCCGTGATTTCCGGTTTCCCTTTGTGGTTTTTCCTTTTTTCACTTTAGTCCTTATACTTTTAATGTTTTGTAATACCTTTTGATCTGTTTTGAGATCTGTTTCTCTCTGGTGTGGGCGAACCCTCGTCGCGCACTGTTCTTTCTTTGCCGTCGTCTCCGTCCGTCGCCGCCGCTGCTCTTGTCTCGTGGTTGCGGCGGCAGCTGTTCCGGCCGCCGCGCTTGTTGCCTGCTCTTACGGCGGTCCTTCTTTAGCGTCGAGCGTGCTCCCCCCTTCGTGATATCGTCATTCCCTACTGGTTGCCTTCGTGGGTTCCCTGTTTCCCTTTTACATTTCTCTTTCTGTTCCCATTATATTTCCGGGATATGGAGATTTATGGGGTAGTTACGGGTGGGGACTACCAGCACTATCAGATGTCAAGTTTCAACTGGGTTTTGTGGGATTAGTTCTTGATAACCATTGTGTTCCTTGCAGTTATGGCTTGTCCTTTTTGCCGTATGCCTGGTGGTCCGTGTTGTTCTGTTGATTCTTCTGTAGATGGGTTCAGTGTGGTCCTGGATCGGCGTTGTTGGAGGCGTGTTGTAAGAAAATCATTTTATAGTTGTTCAATCTTTTGCACACACGCTTATTTCTTTTGGTGCTGCCCATGTTGTTTAGATTTTAATTATGATCCTTGTTTTGATTTGTTGTGCAGTATGTTCCGTGCAGTGTTAGAGCTCACCTTGCTCGTTACATCGAGGAGTGTAGGGCTTTAGGCATAAGGAGGGGTGACGAAGATACTGATCTTGCTCTTTAGTGCAATGAGGGTTATTTGTATGGTGTTCTGTTTAGTCATGGTCGGGTGAGGAGCAAATTCCATGGTCCTTCCTGGGAACGATTGGTCAGTGATTATGGTGTTCGTCCTCGTGATATAATGACCATTAGGCTTTAACAGTATGGAACTTGGATTGGTATTGATTTTTATCGTGTTGGTCGTGGAGATGCGTTGTCTCCTTTACCGTCTGTTGGTAAGGTTTGTTTTTAAGGAAGTTTTTATCTTGTTTTATTGTACATTTTGATTTTTCTGTTCCCTTGAGCCTGTGTAATTATATTTTGTAGCTCTACATGGTTTGAGCGACTCCGAGAAGGAACTTGTTGGGAGTTGTTATTACACCCGTGGTGTTTTTCTTAATTATCAGCAGATGTATTTCATGAGGTGTCAACTATTTGATGATGAGTACATACCCTGTTGTCCTTTTATTCACAGGATTGATTTCATGAATGTTAATGGTCATCATATGGTCAGATTTTTTTCCATTGTTTTTTCTTTGTTTCTGTTTATTTATTTATTTTTATTACGTCTTCTATTTATAGTTTTGAATTTTTATTCTATTTTTGATAGCTTGATGTTTTTTGTCAGGTTATTTCTGGTATTGTTGTGAGGAGTTTGAAGGAGTTTGTGACTTTTCCTAGAACTGACGTTTTAACTCTTGAAGTTACTCTGGAATCTGGTGATGATGATATATATGTGAGCACTCCTTGCTCCTACTTCATTGGTTTGGGTAATAGAATGGTGTTCAAACAGGAAGGTTTCAGTGATTTTCTCCAGGCATCGTCTATTGAAGTAAACAGCTTGGTGCTGATAACTTTCAAACAGCATGTTGGGAGGCTTGTTGTTATCTTCAATCTTCTGCCGTAGTGATGTTAGTTATAGCCTTTGAACATAGTTTTTTGTTTTTATTTCGAAATACTCTGAATATTTCTGTTTAGAAAAATCAATTATATGTAAAAATTTAAAAAATGTTAATCATGCATTAATGAAATATTAAACTTCTCTAGAAAAATGTTTCCATTGTATACAAACAAACGGGCAGTGCATATGGAAAACAAAATTAGGAAAATAATAATGTAAGTTCCTATTTTAAAAAAGTTAATCATGCATTTAAAAAATGTTAAACCTGTATACAAAAAGTTTCTGATGTACACAAAAATACAATATGTAAAGAATAAAGTAGATATAAAAAATTATAAGTTTTCTTACCAAATGTAAATAATGTATTTTCAAAATGTTAAACGTGTATATAAAAAATGTATTCCTGGTGTATACAAGAAATGTACAATGTATATGAGCAAAGTAGACAAAGAAATTATAAGTTGTCAAAAATGTTAATCATATATTTGGAAAATGTTAAATGTATATTTAAAAAATTCCTGATGTATACTAAAAATGTAGAAAGAAAAGGAACAAAAACTATAAAACTGAAAAAGAAACATAAAAAACAAAGAAAGCAGGAAAAGCAGGAAAGCAATAAAAACCAAAACAAGAGCGATAAAAACATGCTATCACTAATTACTAAAATGTACTTTGTTTGCATATATTTGTTGGGCACTTCAAAAATCATCCCATCTTTATGTTTTTGTGCAACACCAGTTATCATGTTATTTTGTCATGTGACATCGTGAAAGATTTCAAGGAATTTTTTTTGAGGGGAGGATTTCAAGGAATTTACTGATGTCTTTAGAGTGCATAAGGGGGGTGGCTTTTTCTTTCCTGTTGCAACGCACAGGGGTTTGTGTGAGCACTGAGGCCGCCGTTGGTGAGAGTGAGAAGGAAGATAAGCTCGCTAAAATAAAGGACGTGGACCTATTGTGGTCTTGTCATGGTTATTGGGTTAAGTGTGTGTGTAATTTCTTTTCCATTGCAACGCATGGGCTCTTTTGCTAGTATCGACTAAATCAATGCGTAGACTTTATTATGGCAGTGTTTACTATGCAACCTTACCTAGATGCTTAAACCAATGCATAAGTATTTTCTTAAAAAGCGCTCTATTGAACACTCATTATATAGCAGTTTTGCCTATATGGCTACATGACACTCTTTGATCCACTGAAACGACTCGTAAAAAAATTGGCATGACAGAGTTTACAATGGGACATTAGTTAGATGCATCAATCAGTGCATTTTAAAAACTGTTCACAAATTTGAAAATTAGTCATGAATTTTAAAAATATTCGCAAATATAAAATCTAATAAAAAACTAGAAAATGTTTGTGAATGGGACAAATATTAATGGATTTAGAAAGCTTCCTCGGATTTTCACAAATTTAAAAAGAAACAAAAAATGAAAGAAAGCGAAAAAACCAGTGAGAAAAATAGAAACAAAGGAATGACTTTGATAAAGCATATTTTCCTTTTCTTGTGCAGTGGCGCGATATGTGTGGATCATTTCTTTTTAACAACCCAAACTTAATTCATTTGAAATAATATGTCGTTTATGAGTATAGGTACAATTTCACTGACAAACTCCTCAAACCAGTCACTAGTCAAAGAAAATCTAGCCAATCTAGCAAGCTCATGAGCAACCTTATTAGCTTCTCCACTACAGTGCTCGAACGTAGATATAAAAGATCAC
This sequence comes from Triticum aestivum, assembly GCF_018294505.1. NCBI lineage: Eukaryota > Viridiplantae > Streptophyta > Magnoliopsida > Poales > Poaceae > Triticum > Triticum aestivum. Next base: position 643,418,028 of record NC_057804.1, on the reverse strand, counting down.
AAGCAATATAATAAAAATCTTCAAAAATTGCTGTCGCCACTCCTGCTGATTGACCCCCATTCTTCATGGTACCAGTGACCTCCCAATTATCAGAATTAATGATAATTCGATTGAAGCCCGCCCTTTACGTGGGAGATAAACCAAACTCGAGGGCCGAAGTTTCAGCCATCAGTACGTCCACACAACAGTCAATATTGCAATTGCCCCCAACGGTAAATCTACCGTTGTCGTCCCTCATGCCCCTAAGCAAATCTTGATTAAAAGATGCATCAACATTAAGATTTACCCAACATGTATGCATGTGGAACTTAAATGGGTTGCCCATACCGCGGCCCAATTTTCACCGCTTTGTTTTTTATTTATTTTTCTAAAATGTAAGTAATAAGAATTATTTTCAAATAATTGTTTGTTATAAATATTAGACGTATAAACAATGATTATTTAGTAAAAAACAAAATATACATCCGTGTATTATACAAAAAATATGTAGTTAATATGGACAAAATTAATCAATAAAAAATATCACACACTTGCGGCTTATATTTAAATTATTGAAAATTAATATTAACAGCAAAATTATGAATAAATTTAATTATACAAACATTGAACTATACAAACTTGCGAATGATTGAAATGTTTATATAACTAAATAATTTTCTGAATTATAATTTTAAGAATACTTGTTATTATTTCTAAAATATAAAATCTTTTTGTAACTCACAAATATTATATTAAATATATGATTATTATCTATATAATACGTGGACAATTTTGAAAAATTAGTTATTTCATTCATCACTATATTTATGCACACAAATATTCAAACTTTATTTTTGTACTGAGATTATAATCTACATTTTGTTTTGTGGGAAGAGATTATAATTTACATACTTTCTACAAAAAAAAGTAGCAAAAAGGAACTGGTGTTAAATGGGTCGCAGTATCTGCAGCCCAAATTCCACATGCTTTGTGTTTAAATACATGTAATTTTGTTATCTGGAACGTGAGTCACAGGACAGAGGAACGTGAATGGTGGAGTGGTTTAGCCGGCATGCTACTAACGTCTCTGTTGTGTGTTCGAGATCTAGAATAAATGGCACCAGACAACTGTTCCATGGTCGGTCCCTTTCTCTAGTGAAACTGGAAGAGGATGCGCTTTTTGAAAATCAGGTCTGATTCTGTGAGCCATGCATCCACGGTGAGGTGCCGAGACATATGAGTGAGCGCGCCGGCAACCTTCAAAATGGCTAAACAACGCCATGGTGGTCACACGTTTTCAAATCAACCACCCTTGACGTACTACGGTGAGCAGCACGGTAGGGCGGGCGCTGGGGCCGGCGCTTGCATCAGATGGTCCGGACACAGCACAGCGCGCGCGCGCGTGCGGCTGATTTGGATTGTCAACCTTCCTGACGCCATGGCGCCCGCTTTCTTTTCTTTTCTGCAGTCAGGCACGCAGGCAGGGGCTTATCCGCATCACATCTGTCTCCGTCCCTTGCTGCATCGCCTGCCTGGCTTGCTTGCTGGGTCCATCCATCCATATGGCTAAACAACGCCATGGCCCAGGAGGCTACAAGCTCCTACCGCCAGCTCTCGATCGGCCTTCCCAGCTCATGCCCCGAGCATGCTACTAGTACATGCACGGCACGGCAGCACCAACAGCCTGTGCCCGTGTGCTCTGCCTCTCTACACCCGCACGCCAACAGCGCCGTGCTCGCTCGATCTCCGCCGGTCTCCCGGCCGGCCGCCGCTCGAGATCTCTCCTGATCTTCGTGTCTCGTCGACAACGGGTGCGCGCCGGTGTTCCTGAGGTTCGCTCGTTCATTCGTTCTAGCGTGGCTCTCTCTCTCTCTCTGCATGCAGGGAAGGAAGGTGGCCGACACGGTACGCACGCTTGCGGACCAGGTGTCTGGCATAAAAACTGCTGGTTACGCCAGCAAACACCGGCACCAAGCGCAACGCCCTTTTTTCTGAAGATAGGTGCTGTCAGCAACAGAACAACGGGGGGAATGTAACTTTTCCCTGAAAAATGCAACCCCTTTTCGGCAGGTCCACTGCGCTTTCATCGGCCGCTTTTATCCGATCATGGATCGGGCCATCGTGCGTGCCAGAGGAGGGCGAGCGGGCCAGAAAAGCAAAGTGTCAAGTGTAGGTAGCATCTTTGGCAGTGAGATGTCCACGCTAGATTTTGTTAGCTGGCTGATTAAACGTCGCTCTGATCTGATGGGATCCAAGCATTTGCAACAACACATGGCACTATTCACGTCCAACACGCGGTGACAGTGAGTAGGGTGCTGTAGGTCACTTGAGTTGAGTCGCTTTGCTTTCCTCTCGGGACGCAGGCTGGAAGCGAACGGCGACAGAAATTCTCGTGCATCAAAAGAAGCTTCTCTTTAGACGACAGCCACGTAAAGTTACGGGACAGCGTGTCGTTGCCATCGCCTGGATCAAAGAATGAAAGCTATAGCCGCCGCCGCTGCTGACTGCTCAAAGTGTTGAGCACTTGAGCAGGGCCAGTTAGCAAACTTTGAGGCTAATAAGTACGCAGCGCTAATAAAACGCACAATGATTAGGTTAACCCACCAAGGTTTCGTTACGCTGCACTTAATGTGCTGCTACCAGACTATTTACATGCTAGGTGCCACACTGCCAGTGAAGAAGCCAGAAAGCACTGCACTGAATGTGAGCAACAGTGAAGCAGGTAACCAGCCAGCCCTGCCATGCTACGAACACACTGTAAATCTGCATATGGCCCGCTGGATAAGCAGAGGCTCGCTGGTGAGTGATTCGTGGACGCAGCCAGCCAGCCCTATACGGCTATACTAGGTAGGAATCGCGGCTTGCCGCATCCAGCAGCACCCCTGTCGGGTATAGTCATATTCAATCTGGTAATATAGTTATAGAAGCATTGCAAATATTAAAAAATAGCAATGATATTTGTTCTTCCATACACCAAATCATTATCTATGAATAAGATATGAAATTTAAGATGGGGTCCAGCGGCCATACCAAGTGCTGCTTGCCGCACCCCACAGGGATACAGTCATAAGAAAACATTTAATACCCCCTCCGACTTATAATAAATGTTGCAGCTTTGAACTAAAGGTTGAAATAACCTTAGTTTTCCAAAGAAAAAAAATCCATTTTACTACCCAGAACAAAGTTGGTGGTTCCCATAACCCCTGATCTTTATTTTGGTTCTCTTTACCCGGACAAAATCAGTCCTTGGGTGGTTTAACTTGACTGATTGCTGACGTGGCAATGGTCAATGGGTGGGTTTGGTTCTCTAGGGATTCGTAGTAACAAGCTTCGTATTCCGTCGTGTCGTCTTCACACCCTCGCTAGATTCCAGATCCGGCTAGAACCAAACCTAATGGGGCCGCCATCCATGGATCTGGCCGCCCCACGCCTCCAAGCGCCGCCTGCCTCGCTACCTCTTGCGCAAGGAAAGGGACGACGATGCCCGACAACTGGGCCACCACCCTCTGAGTCAACGCCAATCGGGTCCCGTTGCCTAATTAACCATGAGCTAATTTCCTATTATAGTTAAGTTAATCCACATGGCCCCACCCGCAGGTCAAAACCACCATTGACCAGCGCCACATCAACTGCAAGTTGAGACAAACCTTCCACGGGGGTCTTTTATCCGTTTTGGGATTGTTCACGGGGTAAAGGGAACCAAAATAAAGATCAGGAGGTGATGTGAACCACCAACTTTTTTCAGGGTAGTAAAATGGACTTTTTTTCTTTTCAAAATAACGACACTTATTTTGGATTAGACAGAGTAGCAACTATAACCACCACAATGAGTCTCGCCGCACCCCGTTTTATACATACACTAAGCATACATAGTTGAGACAAATTTAGTACATTGGAATGTTTTTTTTAAAACGGAGGCAAAAGATTTGCCTCATCCATTAAATAAGCAGAAGAGAATTGCCCAGTTAATTAGTGAAAAACCGGGCGAAAACCATAACAAACCGCTGAGCGGCACACATAAGATACCCACACACACCACTCCAGAGAGGGCCTCGTCGAGATAATACAACGACGTTATCGTCATCACTTCTCCCCTAAAGGTGTCATCGCCATCCCAAACTCTGAGAAACGACTCCGACTTCGCCAAAGATGATCGTCGAACCAGCCCACACTGAAAATGATGTGCGCAGTCACATGAAGATCCGCGCCAAACCTCAGCCACCGCGATGAGACAGCGCAGCTCCGACACCGACAGGAAGCTATGAAGGAGAACCAGGCAAGGCTGGCGTCGTGGAAGATCACCGAACGGACCACCTGCTACCCGTCATCGTACACCACAGGGCCCCGCCACCGCAGCTTCGACTTCAAAGCACCAAACCAGCCGAGGTCATCCCACGAACACGCCAGAGAAGAGCCGACTACCTCAACCAAAGCCGCGTCTCCTACATCATTCCCCGTGACACCGTTGCCATAGAAGCCTCAGCGCCAACTTCATCACCTCCGGTCCCGCTTGCCGATGCCCAGCTACAAAGATGAAGCCCTCAAGAGGGGATACGACGCCACGACGCCGCCATCATCCGATCACTAAGGATCTAGGGTTTCCCCGGAGCTGTAACAAAGGTCGGATCCAACATGGGAAAGGTGCAACAGCAATGCGACGATGCCTCCAAGAAGTTCTACGGCGCCCAAGGCCGCCGCCATCGCCGGTCAAAGGCCCATGGCCGAGACAGGGTTTGCACCCAAGCTACTAGCACCAGCACGTCAATCCAGCACCGACAAGACCACCAGCCACAACCTCCCATGAACAAGCAAGTCGACAAAGAAGAACCGAGCAGCCACCGTAGCCAACCGCACCTCGTGGAGACAATCAAGGAGCCGCCGGTCAGATCAGTCCACGGCCGGCCATAACCAGTGCCACCAGACGCATAACGAGCCTCCGCGCCCTGCACAGCACCATGCCAGCAAGGAACGAGTGCCGCCCGAGGCCGAGAACCACCGCGGTTCCCAGCCATAGCCCTGGACCAGGCACACCGACGCGCAGATCCTCGTGCACGCCGGAAACTGGAGACATCAGATCCTCTGCATTCGCAGCCCCCTACTTCGAAGACGACCGATTCGCCGGGCACACCGCGCTGCGCCCGCCTCCCACGCCTAGGACCTCAGCGCCCCTAGAACTGCATCGGGGCGCCAGATCCGACAAACATGCCTCTCGTGCCAGAACCTCCACCTCCAGCCGCCCCTTGCTGCCCGCCGACGCACCTCGCTGCAGGCCTCCACTCGCTTGCGCTGCGCAACCGCACCTCTGCAGTGCCCCGGCTTCCACACATCAGCACCTCTGCATCGACCAGGCCACCGAGAGCCCCTGCGCACGCGCCGCACCGACCGGCGCGGCCTCGTCACCACGCCACGGACGCGAGCGCCCTCGCCAACGCAAGGACCCCTGCCGATACCATGGAAACGGACCTATCCATATAATAAACAACAAAAGGATTTGCTTGATACTGCAAATATATGGATAGGTCCGTTTCCATATTATTATGAAAAATAAACAAAGACTAAAATTCACTCCAGCAAACACATACAAAAAAAATACAGAAGGAAAGATTGAAAGCAACCATGGCACAACGTCCAAAAATGAAAACCATGCAAATTAGCCTTTTACAAACATATAGAAACAGAGGTTTTTCCACGAAGTACTGTCCCAAAATGATACCAATAACCCAAATTGTGTGACCATGCCCACCTAAATTAACTTTAGCAGACCGGACAAAACATGCCCTTTCATCAGACCCTGATCATTAGCACATCCACATGCGAGCTTGTTAGACAGACATTCATCATGATGCTAAGGAAGAACCATGTAATTTGCTTAGAAATGCAAAAAGCAAGAGAAATACCAGCATAAATAAGTAAAGAAAAAACATCAAATTACTATATTTTAACAAAGTACTACAAAGCACCACAAGTTGAAAAGTCAAATTATATATATGTATTCCCTCTAAGTTCACGACAGATGTACCAAAACTGAAAAACACAAGCAAAAAACATGTCTCGATAACGGATGTTGAAATAAAGAGAATGGCAAGTCTGAATTGTATTGCATCTATTATGTATCAGGCTATCACACAAGAGTGGTGGTTCAGTAGACCAATTGCTATTTTTCATAAGAAGTTGTGTCTCCATAAGAGAGAATATGTGGCTATGATTATGAAAACCCGTAAACATTCTAGTTTACTGCTTAGGTGTCATGTAAAAGCATTCAAAATTAAAATGTTGATTTGCCAACGCAAAGAAATATATAGGAATACAAGTAGAGCGACAATGAAAACTTCAAGTATTGTGCTATGAGAATAGTACTTTTACATAGATGGTCTAGCGTCTCCGGTTACATAACTGCTTAAACCAAACTCATGATTACGATTTAATAATGAAAAAAAACTTCAAGTATTGTGCTATGAGAATAGCCGGTAGAGATTTTAGAAACCATAAAAACCAGATCTTTTGTTGTGTGTGTCTCATCGATCAAGCTGGACATATTACAGAGCAGATGGCAGCTAAGGAGCATTGCCAATTTGGCATCTTAAAATTCAGAGCATGGGTATTATGTTGCCATCCAGGTGTATGTAAATCTTCAAACATCAGGTGTGTGCTTTGAGAGCAGGGTATCCAACATACCTGACTAATAGAGTAATTAATAAACACAAAACTGCCCTATCTAAGTAAGCAGGGTACCTAACCAAGCTTAACTTAAGCCACATGGTTGATGATGAAAGTAAATTGCACATAGGTGAATGCAAGGTGGAGTGTCCCGACCTGGTGAACACAATAAACATATTATAACAGATGATACAAGCATGTATAACTGGGAATATTCAGGACAACTATTTCTTAAAAGATCAAATGATATTCTTAATTTAGTAATATAAGTAAGTTGTCTCAGTAAACATATGAATTTCAATGCCAATATTACCATCATAGCATAGTTGTATTTCTTCAGACTTACTGTTGTATTTCTTTGTAAATTCTTTTGTGAATAATTAATAAAATTGTTGCATGCATCGCCGAGATGCACGCCGAGGGTCTTGCTCCTTTTTTGAAAAGAAAAAAACGCCGCACTTAATGAGCTGCCTCCAGCTCCAGCCACTGAACTGAAGAGAAAACAGCGTCCCAATTCAAAAAGGAGCAGCACTGGACTGAATCTGAATTGTGAGCAACAGTGGAGCAGGTAACCAGCAGCCAGCCCGGCAATGATGCTACGAGCACGCTGTAAATCTACGTACGTACGACGGTGCAGGGCATGAACAGTGAGCATGGCCACAGTCGCTCTGTCAGGCTCAGGCCAACTTGCGCGTGTACCGTGCTCGGCACCTCACAGCCTGGAAATGCAGTGTTTGCCGTCCTGAAGCGAACGAGGTGGGGTGGTACTCCAGCTCGAAGGAAATGCACTTCAAACCAACAGTAATTACCCGTGTGCAGTGCAAAAGTCGACAACGCGTCTTCAGTAAATGGCTCTGGCTCTGGCTCTGGCTCTGCCTAGCAGTACTAGTATCATCAATCCACTCGTTCAATTACACTCCTCGTGTGAGTCAGCGAGTAGTACTGTCTGCTGTGGCATTTCTCAACTGGATAGCAATGGCATACGGCCGGCTCGTTCACGCTGGTAAGGCCAACTCCACCGCGCGCGACCCCATTTTATCCGGCCCCGTTCGTTTGGAGTAAAACGAACAAATCGGACGTCCCAGCACGCGACGGCCCGGACCCATCTGGTCCGTTTTGTGTCCGGGCCGACCCATTTGGAGAGCAAACTTGCTCCGGATTTGGGTCGCCGCGGACACCGAACGGACGCGCCGCTCGTCCGCGTCTGGCTGCGTGGCGGGACGGCCACCTACCTCCCACACGCCAACATCAATGCGCACGGGCGGCCGGCTCCACCTGTCATCGGCCCAGTGGAAGGTCGCCGTCCTTCTTAAATGGGCAACCCGTGGACCGGTCGTCGTCCACACTGCCCACTCCGTCCCGCGGCCTCCTCGAAACCCGACAGCACGAAACCCTAGGCGACCCCGTCCTCGAGCTCGCCGGCCGGCCACCTCGAAGCCATGGGCTTCTGGAACCACGGCCGCAAGGGGAAGCACGACCACGAGGCCGGCTCCTCGTCGGTGCGCCGCGCCGGCTCTGTGAAGAAGGAGGAGCCCGCGTCTCCACCACGCCGGGCCCCTCGCCGCCCGCGTTCTCCATCGCCCCCGCGTCCACCGGCGAGCGCGACCGGCACTACATCCGCGCTAGTGTATGCCGTCGTTACTGGGAGACGAGGACGCCGCTCCCCTGGAGCGACGCCCACCTCCCCAACAACTGGCACTTGTTCGCCGACCGCGTGCCGATCCAGCCGGTCCCGGTGACCAGCCGTGCGCGCCGCGAGGAGATCGAGCACCGCCGCCCCCTCCTCCCGGAAGACCTCTACTACGACAAGAGGTACGCCCCCGACTCGCCATTGTGGGACACTTGGTTCCGCGATGATCACGACACGCGGCGGGCGTCCTTCTTCGCCGGCACGTCGACAGGGCCACGACGGCCACGCCCAAAGCGCCGAGCGACTGCTCCCCAGGAGTGCGAGCGTAGGCGGGTGCGCGGCCTGACGCCCACGCCGTCGCCATCGCCGTCACCATCTCCATCGCCACCACCACCTCCTCGCATGACAGTGGAGGAGGAGGCCCGTCTCATGGCGCGTGTCATGGAGGACTCCATGCGCACGCACGATGAGCGCCAATGGGAGGGCCTCGAGGAGATGATGGCCCGCTCCACCGTCGGCGAGGTATCCATCCCCGAGCTGGAGATGGTGGCCGTGGAGCCGGAGATGGAGGAGGAGCCGGTGGCCGCGTTCCACCCGGGTCTGCTGGGCTAGGGGTGGGGCTGGTCCTGCACTGCTCCGGAGATGGCCGCTGGCGTGGGCGTGAACTGGTGCACCACTCCGCCGCGGTCACCGGAGCGGGAGGCGTCGCCACGGGAGGAGGTTGTGCAGGCACCTCCCGCTGTCCAGCCCGTCCCCGTCTACCACGCACCCTTGGCCCACCTGTGGACGCCGCCGGCCTACGTCGACCTCGTCAGTGACGGCGAAGACACCGGCGGCCACTGAAGACGGCGACGACGACGGCTTCGATGGGCACGGGCAAGAGCGTGCGGCCGGCAGCCATTTTTCTTTTCTTTTTTATGTTTAATTATTAATGTCACTCGGACGTGAAAACTGGGCCGTTTTGTGGCCGTGACCCCCCTAACTAAGTTTATGTTTATTAAACTGTGTTTATTTACTTTTTTTAGTCATTGTATTTATGTTTTCTGTTTTTTTAATCATGTTCTGACACGAACGTGATTTGGGGTGCGGCCGCGGGGTGGGTGCACGCACGACCCAACGGACAAGACCGGACACGGAAGGACCCATCGGCGCCGCAAAGGGACAAAATCCGGCCAAACCGGACGTCTGTTTGGGGTCGTGCGGTGGAGTTGGCCTAAGGCCGACTCCACCGCGCGACCCCATCCTGTCCGTCCCCGTCCGTTTGGGATAAAAGGGACAAACCAGGCGGCCCAACGCGCGGGAGCAAATGGACTTTTGTCCGTTTTGTGTCCGCTTTCGACCCATCCCCGGCCCAAGTTTGCGTCGGTTTTGGGGTGAAACGGACAGTGCATGGACGGGTGGGACGCGCGCGCTTGTCTGCCCCTGGCCTGCCTGTCGGTGACACAAAGCAACCCCCCCCCCCCTCTGCGGCACCTTTGGCGCCATTCCCCCTTCCCCCAAACCCTCCCACGTCCCGCCGTCCCACTCCCGCCCCCGTCCATGGCCGACGCCCGACCGAACTCCAGCGAGCTGGCCGTCGACCCGCCCGGAATGGCCAAGAAGAAGAAGGGAAAGGCGCCAAGGAAGCCGCGGTTGGAGTGCACGTCGGAGGAGATCGCCAAGTTGGACGCGGAATCGGCAAAGAGTAGGAGCCGGAGGGCGGTCGCCAAGGACAACATCGCCGCGACCAAGAGAGCCACCGACCGCACTGCGATTGAGGCCGCGCGGCGCAATGCCAAGGTCGAGGAGAAGGAGGCCATCATCAGTAAAGTGCACACCCTTCTCATGATGGGCATTTGTCGTCCGGTCGGTTTCTCTGGAGCGGCCATCGGTCCGGCGAGCACAGGGTCGTCGGTCGCCCAGCCTTCGCACTGCCAGTCGCCGTCATCACGGACCACGCCAATGTTGCCCGGCTTCCCCCCACCAAGGCACGACGGGTAGACCCGTTTCTCGGGGTCGCCGGATATGAGCGTGATCCCGGCGTCCACCCCGCGCACGGCAGCCGTTATCGACCTCAACGTCACCCCTGGTCCAGCAGCGGCGGCCGGCCGTCCGTCGAGATGCAAAGAAAGCAAGCCCGGACGCCGTTTACAGGCACCATGCCGTCCCCCCACGTCTTGTTTGACACAATGCCAACACCAACGCCACCGGTCGGCGACCCCTACTACGACCAGTTCATGGAGGAAGTGATCTACGAGGTGGGCACGTCCCTGTCTACGACCCCGAGGAGACCCAAAGTTAGGATGGCCGCGGCCAGTTCACTGCCGATGAAGAGGCCGACGACCGTGCTGACTACGACCATGGTGACTCGTGGCATGAGGACGATGACATCTATGTCGAAGGTGATGGTGATGAAGAAGAAGGCAATGACATGGATATTAGTGGCGAGCCATTGTTCATCGACGAGCTCACCCAAAGAGCGGAAGCACGAAAGAGGAGGAAGAGCATTCGCACGGGTTCATATACACAAGATGAGGACAAGTTGATTTGCCAATGTTGGATGGAGATTAGCCAAGATACGAGGACGGGTGCGCAACAAAAGGGCCTAGTTTTTTGGACGAGAGTCCACAAAACTTTCCATGAAAGGAAGATGTTTGAGCCCTACCAAATCACAAGCAACCGTGGCATCACCTCGCAAAAGAGGTGGTTGTTCATCCAACAGGAGTGCAACAAATATTGTGCCGCATTTGAGAGCGTTGAAGCACGGCCCGTGAGTGGTCTCGGCGTTGGGGACATGGTATTCTCTCCTCATCCTAGTCCTTTCCTTGCTACGGCCAAGTGACTTCGGCCTTGTATATGTTTGCATGTCCAATTCTTGTTAATCTTGTGGTGTAGGCATTTCAATCTTTGGAAGCATTCAAGGGCTGGCACAATGACAAGCCATTCACTCTTACGCATTGTTGGACGATCATCAACAATTGTCCTAACTTCAAGGATCAATACCGTGAGCTTCAAAGGAAGAGAGGCAAGAAGACGGCCAAGTTCGCCGGAGGTGGAGATGGCGAGGCGTTGAAGAGGCTGAGGGGCAAGACCAACTCCAAGGTGGACGACATACGTGATGCCTCATCCATGGCCTTGCATGAGACATTGCATGGCATGATGTCTTAAAAGGATGTGAGGGATGAGAAGAAGCGACAAAGCAAGGACGAGCAAATGAAGCAATACCTAGAGCTTCAAAAGCAGAAGCTTGAGATGGAGGAGGCGGCCAAGAGACGGAAGATCGACATGGAGGAGGCGACGCGGCAAAGGCAGCTTGACATCGAGGCTGAGAACGTCAAGGCCAGGCAGAGGCAGCTCGACATCGAGGCCACCAATGCCGCAACCAAAGCGAAGCTGGTCGCCCTTGCGATCATGAGCATGGACTTGACCAAGATGAGCGACAAGACAAGGAGCTGGTTCGAGGCCAGGCAGAAGGAGATGTTCGACGCTGACGGCCTGAACTAGGTCGTCCGATCGGCTGTGGCCGTTCTTTTTTCGAGGCTGGCATGGGAGCCGCCTGCTGGGCCGCTGGCTGTGTGCTGGCGAGAACATGATTCATTTTGAAGGCTGGTTGTGTTGCCGGCGAACAAAACTATTCATTTTGGAGGCCGGCTGTGTTGCTGGCCGATGGCTATGTTGCCGGCGACGACGTGTAGGCCACTGGCTTTGTTGCCAAGCGTGAACTAGGGCCGCTGGTATTTGAAACGTTGTTGTTTGAAAGAGGCGGACAAGATGGGGTAAAAGGATGCGGCCACGCGCTGGGCGCACGAGCACCGCATGCCAGGACATGCCCGAACACGACCCCATTGCCCTACCCAAACGGACAGAATCCAGACAAAACGGACGTCCGTTAGGGGTCGCGCGGTGGAGTTGGCCTAACAGTGGGAGTCACTCAGCGCAACCCTAAGCGCAACTCCAACGGGCCGACCCAAACGGACAACACTTTTATCCGTTTTTTGTCCGTTTGGGTCGGCCGCCAGCCAGGCGTCTGCCCTCTTTTAGATTTGGGTCGGCAGCGCGCCCAACACGCCGACCCATTTCATGACCGCGCACACTTTTAGATCATGCCAGCGGCCATGTCGTCGCCCTGGTTTTGGCGCTCCAGCGCGCAGGAAAGTTTCACGCGCACGGGGGGAAATCGGCCAAGCGCGCGCTGGCTTTGGCGCTCCAGAGCGCGGGAAAGGTTAGCGCACTTGTTTTGGCGCGCCGCGGCCGACGCTCGTCATAAGAAGGCGCTCCCTCCACACTCAATCCGTCTTTTCCCACTCGTCTTGCCCCCTCTCACTAGCCTCGCCGCCATTGTGCCACCATATCGATGCGCCGCCTCGGCGCTTCGGATTTTCGCAGAGTCCGCGAGCGCCCCTCCGTCGCCTTCTCCGCCGAGATCTTGTTTGGCGAGAAACGCCTCATCCTCGACACCTTCAACACCGCAGAGCAGGCGGCTCGTGCGTACGACGCGGCGGCGTGGCGCCTCCAGCGGCCTAGTCGGGGGATGAATTTTCCCAACGTGTCGAGCCAGCGGGCGTAGGATCTGGCGCCTCTCCCGCGGCTTTTCAATGACGAGGATTGTCGCGTCCACCGGAGGCGGCAGCTTCGCCTCGCCATCGCCGAGATGGACGTGCAAGCCTTGGTGGTGTGGCGCAAACGCTTCCCACACGACATCATCGACGAACGTCAGTTCTATGAGCAAAGGAGGACGGAGAGGGAGGCGAGGAGGACGAAGCGAGTCGCCTATCGGGAGGGCAAGTGTGCGCGGAAGCAGGCCGCTCAATTGAGACTAAAGCTGCAAGAAACATCGGGGTAGGACTTCGAGGACGAGCAGGCTGCTGACGCCTACATTCAGACGTCACAGAAGGACTACCGAGTCGGAGTCGGAAACCGACGAGTAGTTGAACTTCTCTTTTATCTGTGTACGCAAGAACTATCTATGTATCCCTTTTCATCGGAAAAAATGGCCGGCGGCATTGGCGACGAAGCAGGCGGTGGAGGGTGTGCGCGCGTGGGGAGGAGAGAGGGCGCGCGCGCGTCCATCTTGTGTCCGCGCCGACACAAATCCGGCTCAAAAATGGGCCGGGAATGGGACGGCAGGCGGATGAAAGCGGACGCGCGTCCGTTTGGATCGGCGCGTTGGGCCGACTTTTCTGGCCGCCCCGACCCAAACGGATGGCTCGGACGAAATGGGTCGCCCTATTGAACTTGCTCTAACCGATCCCTAATAAGTTAACAGAGTAAAAAGCTCGGTGAGTAGTAGGGCGTTTTGGTGCCCGGACTCATCTGCACCTGGTTAGTAAAAATTCGTAAAAATCAATCAAAATTCAAAAAAATTCAAAAAAATTATGCGGTCGAAAAATTGATGCGTGAGGCTCGCTCCAAATTCCAAGTCATTTGGATATCTGAGCATATCTCAGCAAAAAAGACAAATCGGGTCAAAATAGTACATGAACAGTAAACATTTTTACTAACCCCCAATTTATCTTTTTTGTTGAGAGCTCGTCAGAAGCCCAAATGATTTGAAAATTAGAGCGGACCTCGCGCATCAAATTGTCTAGCACACAAAATTTTCTAGTATTTGTTTTGATTTTTTTTCGTCAGCGCGGGTGCAGATAGCTCGGGTGCAAAGATGGATTTTCGTGTTAAGTATATATACTTCATTAAGGACTAGTTCTTTTGGATGATTCTCCCAAATTCGTCCCCCTCCCCAGTTTCTTCTAGAATCGTCATTTCATATTTTTTTTTTACAATCCTATCTAGTTAAGGTCTAATTAGCTAGGATTGTAAAAAAATAATCTCGAGTGGCGATTCTGGGAAAAGCTGGGGAGGGGGGGCGATTCTTTGCCAAAAAGAACTGGCCCTAAGTTTTGGCCTGACCTAGCCGAGCCCCTAAACTTAGCGGAGTAAAAAAATCATTTCCATTTCAATTTTGGTCATCAAAAGATTATTTGCTTGTTTATTTCATTTAACGATATTGGATTACATAATAATTCACCAACTCTTTGCTAGAAGAGCAAGACCAAAAAAACAAGAACCGCAATTAGGCATTTTAAAAATATCTAACTTCCAAAACAGCTCCCACTAGTTAGATTAATATCTTCTTGATGCCTTCATTATTGATCTGCGGATTCTCGATCTTGAATACTTCATTCTTCTTCTTTGATTCTAAAGAAGTAAACGTTGCTTCCCCTCTAATTTCTTCTCTAATCTCACATCTAATCTCATCTTTAGTCTCAATTCGAGCAATAGGTTAGACCCCAGTTGTTCTTTTGTCCCCGTTGTTCTTTTGCTGACAGCAACCCTGCCTTGAGAAAAAGGGCTGGCACCACGTACCACAAGCACCGCATTGCGCTGTTGCCGGTTTTGACATTGTCCCGCAAGGATCTAAGATAAGTGAGACAGAAACAACCACCCCTCCCACCACATCCATTGAGGCGACTCGAGGGCTAAGAGTATCTCCAGCCGCTCCCCAACACGGCCTCCCCAGGTGATTTTTTCGCGCCGGCGCCGAAAAAATGGCCCAGTCGTGCCCCAGGAGCCCCTTTTTCGCCGTCTTAGGCTGAAATCAGCGCCAGCGGACCCAGGCCAAACCGGGTACGCTGGGGGCGCCCGAGGGCGCCAAGGCAAACGGTTTTGGCGTGAAAGAGCCACGGGCCCGCTGTCGGTGTCAAAACCGACGAATCTCGGGTAGGGGGTCCCGATCTGTGCGTCTAAGGCTGATGGTAACAGGAGGCAAGGGACACAATGTTTACCCAGGTTCGGGCCCTCTCGATGGAGGTAAAACCCTACTTACTGCTTGATTGATATTGATGATATGAGTAGTACAAGAGTTGATCTACCACAAGATCGTAGAGGCTAAACCCTAGAAGCTAGCCTATGATGATTATGATTCTGTCTCTAAGGACTAAACTCTCCGGTTTATATAGACATTGGAGAGGGCTAGGATTTACATGGAGTCGGTTACAAAGAAGGAAATATAATATCCGGATCGCCAAGCTTGTCTTCCACGCAAAGGAGAGTCCCATCCGGACACGGGACGAAGTCTTGAGTCTTGCATCTTCGCGCTCCAATAGTCCGGACAAAGTATATAGTCCAGCTGTCCGGATACCCCCTAATCCAGGACTCCCTCAGTGGCCCCTGAACCAGGCTTCAATGACGATGAGTCTGACGCGCAGTCTTGTCTTCAGCATTGCAAGGCGGGTTCCATCTCCGAATACTCCAAAGTAATTCCCGAACACTTTAAACCGTGTCCGGATCTGCAAGATGATCTTCACATACCACCGTAGAGAGAATGATATTTCACAAATGTGATCTGCTGACAACTTTAGACAACGTGACAAGATACTATGGTTGGGTCATTATTCGAACCGTTTTCCCATAACCAGCCACAGTGCATATTGCGAGGCGGTTTCCTCTGCATGTCTTGCCGAAGCAGAGATCGTGTCCCCTTATCACGGGATTCTCATCAATACGGATGTGGGTAACCCAACCGCACCATTAATTGCGGCGAGTGGGGAGCGAGCGGGTCCCACCAGGCAAGTGGGGAGGCGCAAAAGCTTTTACTGCCTCTATAAAGAGATAAGGTCTCTTCCTCTTTACCCAAGTCCATTCCCCTCTGTTCGAGCCCTAGCGCTCAAGCACTCTTTTTCTCCATCAAAGAGAGATTTTCCGAAAATGTCCGGATCCGGAGCAGGAGGCAAATGGATGGCCTCTACCGTCCAGGAGAAGGATATCAAAAGGCTCCGAGAGGCCGGGTACCTGGCCAAGAAGATTGGCCACCGTCTCCCGCCGACGGGATAGACCGTCTGTACTCCGAAGCCCCACGAGAGGGTCGTGTTTCTTCCTCATTTTGTCCGCAGGCTTCTGTTTCCCCTTCACCCATTTGTTCGTGGTGTCATGTATTATTATGGGATTGATTTTCATGATCTTTCCCCCAATTCTTTCCTTAACATCTCGACGTTCATCATCGTGTGTGAGTCTTTTCTCCGAATTTCGCCTCACTTCGGCCTGTGGCTAAAGATTTTCAATGTGAAGCCCAAGGTGGTGAGCGGCGAGCACGCCGAGTGCGGCGGCGCCATGGTGAGCAAGATGCCCAAGGTTATATGGCCGACAGGTGCCTTCAATGACTACGTCAAGGAGTGGCAGCAGCAGTGGTTCTATATCACCGAACCGTGTGGCAAGAAGTGGGCTGCTGCTCCTGAGTTCAGATCCGGAGCCCCACTGCGGCTCACGTCCTGGCCCGAGAAGGGCCTGAATTGGTCCTTATCCGATGAGTTGTCGCTGCTCCAAACGCGCGTCCAGAGTGTGGTCAACAAGGACGTCAAACTCGTCAGCGTAGTCCAGGTGATGTTAGTTCGCTTGGTTCTCCCTTGCCAGCGTCGAGCCTGCAATTTGTGAGAGTACGTCCCAACTGAGAACCAGACCCTTCGGGAGCTCTATGGCTCCTCCCACAAGGATATCTGGAAGGTGCTCTTCAAGTCCGGCAAACCATGGCCGGGCTCCGCCGAGGACCGTGGGTATCAACTATCCCATTCTGCAAGTCCGGTAAGTCATTGCTGTGCTTTGTCCATCCATGTTTTAGCTGGCACGTCATGAGGGAAGCACTTTTATCATGCCTTACAATAACCCTAGGGATGGACAAAAAAGGTGGAGCAGATACACTGTCCTGCCCCGCTACTGGAGGAACCGGCCGGACCTCTTCTAACGAAGATGCTGGTCCCAGCACCTTACGAGGCGCCAAAGAAATAGGCCCCTAAGAAGGTCAAGAAGACCTGGAGCGGCCTCCGTCGTCGTGATGCTTCAGGCGCAAAATCCGAAGACTCCAGCAACCACTCCTCCTCCAAAGACGAAGAGGAGGAGGAAGAAGGTGAGTCCCCCGTAGGGGAAGGGAAGAAAAGGACGGCCTCCTCATCCCTGTAGGCCAAATCGCCAAAGAGGGGGAAAGGCTCCCTTCCTGAGGCGTCCACCACGGCTGCCGATAGCAGCCCGGAGTGGGATCCCAGGGTCCAGCCCCTGGTAAAATTGTAAGTATACAAAATCTGCACACACCTACGTGCTCGAGGTTATTAGGACGTAGTAGTTTTAACCGTCGCCACATTTTATGAAGCCCGGCGAGGTCCCACGCCGGACAGTCCTCATCGGAGGATTTGCTAAGCTCAGATGCTTTGGCGAGCGAGACGCCTCCAGAGTCCCCTTCCCCAAAGCCTAGGCGCGACACCGAGGTGTTGTCTTAGCGGGACCCGGACTAGGGGGGCATATCTCTGGGGCCGGACACACGGAAGCAGCGGCTCCCAGGCGTGTCGACGGCGGGGGCGATCTCAGGTTCGGACCGCAGCTGGACACGGTCCTGGAGACCTTTAAAGCTCTAGGATCGGGCGAGCAACCACCTTTGACGGGGGGAGGCTTGCCTACTCCGCCAGCAACCTCTGTCCAAGCAGAGCTGCCGGGCGGCCTGTCGACAGTGCTAAGGAGCGCGTCTATCGTCGATGAACATCGGACCCGCATGGGTGCGGTGATTGAAAAGATTCAGTCCGCCGAGAGCGGACTGAATGAGTCCTGCTTTGGCCTTATAAAGGCCTTTGAGGTATATTTTTACAAACCTTTTGGAGATTGTCACAGTATGAGTAGTAGCCCCTGATGCACTGTTCGGCGAAAGAAAGAGAAAGCCAAACAGGGGATCAAATCATCCGCTTTGCAGGAGACTCAGTTAATGACGTATACCCCTTTGTTTGAAAACAAGCGTATACAAAGACGACCGCCGCTCATAATGCGGAGGTGTCCGGACTAAAGCAGAGTCTGGAATGGGCCGAAGAGGAACTTGGTCATGTGAAGAAGCAATTGGAGGACAAGCAAGGTATGTCGAAACTTTGTCCTAAATTCGACACGAATGAGTAATTGTGCCTGATGAAAAATATTTGTATTGTATGCTCTAGGGGCGAGTGCCGAATTTGAGGCACTGAAGAAGGCTGTGGCCGAAGCCAATGAGAAGGCTGCCGCCGAACGGGCTCTTCGTGAGAAACACGAGGCCAGGGTTATCGAAGCTGAGCGAGAGCTCCAGGAGTCTGTGAAGAAAACTGAGGCCTTGGAGCATAGTTTAGCAGGGAAAGAATCTGAACTCGCCCAAGCTCTCCAAGATGTGGAGGGTGTTCGGGAAGAAGCCCGTGGTGCTCTGAAGGACATTCAGGAGGCACGGAAGGTTGCGGCTGGTAAGGCCTTTTGTACTCAGGGCCATTTTTTCATAGTAACGGGGGCTCTAAGCGACAAGCTAAATTCTTGTTTCTCCAGGTGTGTTTGCGGACCTGCCACACAGCATATCAGATGCTTCCCAATTCTACCGTACTAAGGAGAAGAAGTCTGCGGAGAGGGATTTCTGATCGCAGTATTTGGCGCCAAATTATCCGGTGCCCTTTATCGATCAGCTGAAGCAGCTGGTCGAACTGCACCAGGCGGCCGAACTAGCCATGAAGGACTTGGTTGTCCGGCTGTGGCCCGCGGAGCCAATTCCAAGAAGTTACTTCGGACTCGTGAAGCGGATTGTTGGTGCTTGCCCTTGGCTCGATGCCATTAAGCGATCGGTTTGCATAGAGGGTGCGCACATGGCGTTTGCTCGTGCAAAGGTGCACCGGGGAAAGCTTGATGCTAAGAAGTTGATGACTGAAGGGCCACCGCAGGGTAAGGAGCATCGCAAGCCCGAGTTGTACTATGAGGGTGTCCTGAAAGGGGCCCGCCTTGTGGCAGATAAGTGTATCAAAGACACTATATTTACCTGAAGGCAGTCGTGCCATTGTAATGCGGGAAAATGACGCTTTTATTATTTATTCCCTGTGTATGTGAACGTTTGTTCTTCCTGTGCGGCCGTTTAGTGTATATAAAACCTGAGAGTTGGCCAGTCGTCAGCTTCTGCCCCCACATAAAAAGTACAAGGGTGTTCGGGCCATACCTGAACACTTTATCCCATTGTTGGGTCCTTTTAAGGAGGTGTTCCTTACCACGAACTAGGCAATCAGACTATAGGGCTTTATTACTCTCACTTAGCCATAGGAATTCGAGTATGATGGGCGCAGCCCCTGGTATTCAGAAGACTGTACTAGGGGCTCTATTGGCGCCTGATTGGAAGACCGATCCCTTGCACTTTGAATTTATGATGGCATTATGCGGAATAAATCTTTAAGGATTTCACAACCTCTCGAACAGCTGACCAGCTCACGCTGTATCATGACAGTCAGTTTTTGGCTTTCTCTACTGAGGTGCTCATCCAGAAGAACCGGGACACAATCGCAGTAGTTCTCCTAGTGCTACCTTAGTCGATAGAGCGGAACGTAAGGTACCAAAACATGGGAGCCGGGCAAACCCAACTAATGACCCAAGACATGATTCAGAGCTGATGCATATAATGCTATAAGTTCGGGGTGCCAAGCGACCGGAAAGGTGGCTGGACTTTGTTGCCGTATTATGAGTATTATGAAGCCCCTGGCATAGTGGGGCATAATACGATGTACGGGTGCCATTTATGGCAAAAAATGGCGTTAATGAAGAATGACAGCCGGTAAGTGTTTTTTAAATCTACGCACTATAGTAGGATGGCATGTCTATGCATATGAGTACGATTTATGATTATGAAAAGAGGTGTTTTTTGGCGGAACATGTCGTGGCCGGACTGGAGGAGGTTGTGTGTGGATCTAAAGTGAATCCGGACTGCCTTCTTTGGGGGTGGGGGGGGATTTACTTGTGTGTTCCTGCCTGTGTGTGTCCGAGCTGATTCCACATTGCCAGTCCTGTTCTGTGCCAAAGTTAATCTGTAAAGGCAAATGCTTGAAGGCAGCTGCACGTCCTCTTGTGGTTGAACCGCGGATGCCTGATCGGAGCCTGGCTAAACCAAGTTGTCATTCCGTAAAATGGCGCGGACTCCTTAGTTGGTGTCCGAGTAGTTGACTGCCGAATCAAAATTTGATAGTCAGGCACCACTCGCTATTGCGGCAGCGGTATGATTTCCACTCTAAGGGTGGGGTTCAGCCTTCCCCATAATTGTGACTATGTCACACGGGACTAGCCTAATGTTGTACTGCGTTGAATCTAGCCAACGTGGTTCGTCCCGGTAACGTGTGGTAATTACTGTATGAGGGGACAGTGTCGAAGACTTATTCTTCGGTGTGGTATTTGTTTGGTGATCCGAAGACAACCGTTAGAGTGGTGGGTCAATAAAACTTGGCCTTTGCACTTGGCATCTTTTAGAAGATGTCATTAATATTTTTATGCCCGCTGGGGCTTGTTTGAGATGGAGCCCCCGGACTATTGGGTCGATAGTTAGTGCAATTAAATTGCTGTGGTTGATGTTGTCCGGACGGTTGATGTGATCGGAGAAGATCGACCGTACTTTTGTACTGTTGAAGATCTTATTTTGACTTCACCATGTTTGGTTGGTCTTTCATTGTTGGAAACCTCCCTTCATTGTTTCCGGGGCACGACCGACCGCTTTGTTTTGAGGATCCGACATTCTCTATTGGTATGCTTGGCTATCCTTCTAGGGGTACCATGAATTTCACATGGTTGATCGAGTATGCTGCTCGGGCCAGATGGGCTTGAGCTGTTCTTTTTCCGTTGATCGGACTGGGGGCCCCTGAATTCGGCACCAACTTCCTTGACTTGACGCTTATGACGATTGCATCGAGGTTTGTGGATGCTGCCTCGCGTTTCCAGCGTATTGTCCCCGACCGTGGTATATTGGCGCCGGGGTGTGGGCTTTAGGTTCTCCTTCTTAGGTTGAGGTAGCGAATTGTGCCTTGGGTTACTTTTGGAGGGATGGTTTAGTCCGTATTCCTCTTTGGCCAGGACCCTGGTCCATCTGTCTGTGAGCAATTCTTGGTCAGCTTTAAGCTGCCGTTGTTTCTTTTGCAGGCTTTTCGCCATGGCCATGAGCCGTCGCTTAAAGCGAACTTGCTCCACGAGATCTTTGGGCACGCCGAATTCGTCATTGCCGAGGCTCAACTCGTCTTTGGAGGGGGGCATGTATTTGTCCCTTTCTAAGTACCCGTCCGCCACCTGTCTGGCCTGCTCGAAGGCAGGCTGGTCAAGATTGTTGTGGGGGGCTTGAGGCGGCGCTGATGACGTTCATACTTTGCCTTCTTCCTTGATAGGTTATCCTCGATTGCCTCGTCGCCATTGTTTTTTTTTGGAGTGCCACCATATATATATATATATATATATATATATATATATATCATATGAGGAGGTGGCCGTCCACCGCCCCGTGGGCGGTGGTTCCTGTTCTTCTCCTGCACCGTCGTCCACACCGTCGATGTCTTCGGAATCGAAGTCAAGCACGTCGGTTAAATCATCGACCATGGCAATGAAGTGAGTGGTGGGTGGGCAACGAATTCCTTCGTCGCCTGCTTCCCACTCGAGCCGGACATAGTTTGACCAAGAGTCTCCTGACAAAGAGAGAGACTTTAACGAGTTCAGCACGTCGCCAAAGGGCGAGTGCTAGAAGATATCCGCAGCAGTGAACTCCATTGCCGGAGCCCAACCAAATGCGGCGGGCTCGGGAGTGCGCGGACTGGAACCTACAGCAGGATACGAGTCCGGGGGTCCGGTGTCACAGGCTTCCTTGGGGGTGAGGCCTGTGTTCGGCTCTACCGCCGATGAGTGTGCGGCCTCTGGGCGGGGTCCATCCACCCATCCTCGGGCGACGCAATCTGCGCTTGATTTATGTCCGGGGCTCCTGCAGGGGCGATATCCTGAGCATTGTCCGACAGCAGGTCTAAGCCGTGCTCATCGTGGCTGTACAGCGCTCCTGGCACAGGCCCAAATCCGTTGAAGATCAAGTCTCCGCGGATATCGGCCGTGTACTTTAAGTTTCCGAACCTGACCTGGTGGCCAGGAGCGTAGCTGTCGATCTGCTCCAGATGGCCAAGCGAATTGGCCCGAAGTGTGAAGCCACCGAACACGAAGATATGTCCGGGCAGAAAAGTCTCACCCTGGACCGTGTTGTTGTTGATGATTGGAGGAGCCATCAAGCCTTGCAGCGACGACACAGAGGAACTCTCAATGGAAGCACCAATGTCGGTGTCAAAACCAGTGGATCTCGGGTAGGGGGTCCCGATCTGTGCGTCTAAGGCTGATGGTAACAGGAGGCAAGGGACACAATGTTTACCTAGGTTCGGGCCCTCTCGATGGAGGTAAAACCCTACTTCCTGCTTGATTGATATTGATGATATGAGTAGTACAAGAGTTGATATACCACGAGATCGTCGAGGCTAAACCCTAGAAGCTAGCCTATGATGATTATGATTCTGTCTCTAAGGACTAAACTCTTCGGTTTATATAGACACCGGAGGGGGCTAGGGTTTACATGGAGTCGGTTACAAAGAAGGAAATATAAAATCCGGATCGCCAAGCTTGTCTTCCACGCAAAGGAGAGTCCCATCCAGACACGGGACGAAGTCTTGAGTCTTGCATCTTCACGCTCCAATAGTCCGGACAAAGTATATAGTCCGGCTGTCCGGATACCCCCTAATCCAGGACTCCCTCACCCGTCGAGTCAGCGAGACGCCGCTTTGTCGCCCTCATTGCCTCGGTTCCTGCAGAAATCAATGCCAAGGCTGCCGTGCCGGTCAGCCTCCATTGATGCCTCACGGGCGGCGCAGTGAAGACGCCGCCGATGCGCGTCCCGCCCGCTCCCGCCATGCGTCCTCCCGCATGCCGCCTCCCCGCCGCCCCGCTACGGCTATAAAAGGCACCACTCCCCGCCAGTGAGCGCCACAGCCTTCCCCTCTCCCTCTCGAAAAAGCCTTCTCCCCACCGATGAGCAAAGCAAACATGGCCGAGAGGTTCCCAGGCGATGGCGCAGCGGCGAACGGCTTCGGCCGCTGACACCTCCAAGAGCTGGAGGCGCGCCTCTTCTACGAGGCCGAGTACCCGGTGCCCCTTGACATGCGCGTGCCGGGGGGCGTGGAGGCTGAGCGCCGGTGGCGTTCCGGTGCCGCCGGTACCCGAAGGGGCGACACGGCGGGCGGAGACCGCCCGCATCCACTCCTCCCTGACTGAGGAGCAGCGGAACTAGCCGAGGTACGCGCTCGATTGGGAAATGCTATGGACAATGTACTTCTAGCACTACAGCGAGGAGCAGATCGCCTCCGTCAACGGCGTCATTCCCCGCGGCCACTGAGGGAGTCCTGGATTAGGGGTCCTCGGACATCCGGACTATATACTTTGGCCGGACTGTTGGACTATGAAGATACAAGATTGAAGACTTCGTCCCGTGTCCGGGTGGGACTCTCCTTTGCGTGGAAAGCAAGCTTGGCAATTCGGATATGTAGATCTCCTTCTCTGTAACCGACTCTATGTAACCCTAGCCCCCTCCGGTGTCTATAAACCGGAGGGTTTAGTCCGTAGGACAACAACAATCATAATCATAGGCTAGCTTCTAGGGTTTAGCCTCTACGATCTCGTGGTAGATCAACTCTTGTAATACTCATATCATCAAGATCAATCAAGCAGGAAGTAGGGTATTACCTCCATCGAGAGGGCCCGAACCTGGGTAAACATTGTGTCCCCCGCCTCCTGTTACCTTTAGCCTTAGACGCACAGTTCGGTACCCCCTACCCGAGATCCGCCGGTTTTGACACTGACATTGGTGATTTCATTGAGAGTTCCACTGTGCCGTCATGGTAAGGCTTGATGGCTCGCCTTGTTATCAAGGATCACATCACCTCTGGGGGAGCCCTAGCTTTAGGCCAAACTCTTCGACTAGGCGGCTTCGTCATGACCGCCCGTTCGGCCGCCGCGCCGATGATGACTTCTCGGGTCATCAAAAACAGCCTCCACGTCATCTCGGAATTCACCGAGCAGATGGATCCAATGGAGCTCTCCTCCTTGAACGAGCTCTTGGATCACATCGCTGCCTTGGGAGTCGCTATGGACTATGATCGGATCGGGCTTAAACCTGACCAAAGAGAGGTTAACTCTCTGTCGGGCACCCATGAGATAGTGGTGGTGGAGGAGCAACGCAGCGATTCTTCCTCTGTTTTGAGGACGAACTATGTCTGGATTCCTGAGCTCTATGAGCCGGATACCCGTCCACGGGAAGACATGGCCCAAGCTCCGAACCTAGAATCGGACAGCGGGCCAGAAAATTTGGGCAACATCCCGGAGCCCGAACTGCCAAGCTCGAAAGCTCCTCTGCCCCTGGGTCTTAGATCGGGTCAGGGTTTGGACTTAAATCTACACACCCACCCAGATATAAGCGATCTTTCCCACATTAGACAAGAGCCCCAAGAGACAGTACATCACTTCTGGGCCAGATTCCTCCTTCTAATGAGCAAGGTCATGGACTGTCGCGAGGAAGACACAATCTCATTCTTTTGCAAAAATTGCACAGACAAGGGAATCCTCAACGCCATAAGTCGCCGTGACATAGCACACTTCACTGACTTGGCGGCCATAGTACAAAAGTACTGTGTGATGGAAAGCGCCTGGAACACCCAAACAAAATTCTGGGATCCTCCTGCTCTCACTAAACCCCTCGTCCGAACTAAAAGGGTGCACTCTCGCAAGTCACCCGATCCAATTACATAGAAACCAAAGCCCACTACAGGGCGTGGAACCGTATTGGAGGGATGGCTCAATGGGCCATGCAAAATTCACAGTACACCGGATACCATACCAACGCACAGCCTTAGAGCATGTTGGATACTCCGGCAGGTGGCCAAGAGCGGCGAGGATCTCCTCATCAACGATACCACAGAGCATCATCCCGCAGAAAATAACAATACAGTATTGACAGTCTTCGAGACTTTCGCCTCAAATAACAAGCGCAAGCGAGCACTCCACAGCCTCGCCGAAGTCTGCCACTTGGCAACAATAAATCTATGGAACGACATGGCCATAACCTTCAATGCCAGTGATGAACCTCAATGCCGAGCAGCCCGAGCACCAGCCGCTTTGGTCCATAGTCCAATTGTGGACGTCTTCCGGCTTACTAAAGTGCTCATGGATGGTGGCAGCGGATTAAACCTCATCTACGAGGAAACTCTTAACAAATGGAAATAGACAAGAGCCGCATTGAGCAAAGCAGCACGACCTTCAGAGGAATCATCCCTAGTCGGGAGGCACGATGTGCGGGAAAAATCACACTAGATGTGGTATTCGGCACACCGGAGAATTATAGGTCTGAAGAAATAACATTCCAAGTGGCCCCGTTCAGTAGCGGATACCACACCCTTTTAGGGCGGGATGCATTCACGAGCTTCCAAGCTATACCCCATTACGGGTACATGAAGCTCAAGATGCCCGGGCACAACGGAATCATCACTCTAGCTAGTGATCTGGACGTAGCACTCCGCACCGAAAATAAAACCGCCGCACTGGCCCTTAAGGCATTATCCGAAGCCCTCGCGACAGAAGAACTAACTGCGCTGTGCTCCATAATGGACAGGGACGACGTGATACTTGACAAAAGACCCAAGTCCACCTCTTTCAAACCAGCGGACGAAATAGTCAAATTCCAGGTCCACCCAACGGACCCTACAAAAACAGCATCCATCAGGGCACAGCTGAACCCCACATAGACGCCGCACTGCGAGAGTTCTTGCACCAGAATTGGGACATCTTCACCTGGCATCCTTCAGACATGCCAGGTATCCCACGCAGGCTGGCTGAGCATAGCCTAAACATACTGAAGGGATACAAGCCGGTCAAGCAGACTCTTCGGCATTTTTCAGAACCTAAGTGACAAGCCATGGGAGAGGAGCTAGCCAAGTTACTCGAGGCCGGATTCATCAGAGAAATAAAAACATCCGGACTGGCTAGCAAACCTAGTGATGGTACCAAAGAAGGACAAATCCTGGCGCCTATGTGTTGATTTCAAGGACCTCAATAAGGCTTGCCCCAAGGATCCCTTCCCCCTCCCCCGCATCGATCAAATCATCGATGCTACCGCGGGACATGACTCATTGTGCTTCCTCGACGCATACTCCGGATACCATCAAATCAAGATGGCGGAGTCCGATCAAGCCGCAACGACATTCATCACACCATACTGCCCCTTTTGCTTTAACACCATGCCTTTTGGGCTCAAAAATGCCGGTGCAACCTATCAACGCATGATTCAGACATGCCTGGAAACACAAATTGGCAAAACAGTTGAAGCATACATGCACGGCGTGGTCATCAAAACTAGACACGTCGAGTCTTTAATAGACGACCTGAGGCTTACATTCGACAATCTCCGAACATATGACATCAAGCTCAATCTGGAAAAATATATTTTCGGCATTCCTGCCAGAAAGCTCCTGGGCTTCATTGTTTCCAATAGAGGAATTGAAGCAAATCTAGCTAAAATTCGAGCTCTGTCACAGTTGGCTACCCTAACAGACCTCAAGCAAATCCAGAAATTAACTGGATGCGTTGTCCTTGAAGGAAATATGCCCTAGAGGCAATAATAAAGTTATTATTTATTTTCTTATTTCATGATAAATGTTTATTATTCATGCTAGAATTGTATTAACCGGAAACATAATACATGTGTGAATACATAGAAAAACATAGTGTCACTAGTATGCCTCTACTTGACTAGCTCGTTAATCAAAGATGGTTAAGTTTCCTAACCATAGACATGAGTTGTCATTTGATTAACGGGATCACATCATTAGGAGAATTATGCGATTGACTTGACCCATTTTGTTAGCTTAGCACTTGATCATTTAGTATGTTGCTAGTGCTTTCTTCATGACCTATACATGTTCCTATGACTATGAGATTGTGTAACTCCCGCTTACCGGAGGAACACTTTGTGTGCTACCAAACGTCACAACATAACTGGGTGATTATAAAGGTGCTCTACAGGTGTCCCCGAAGGTAATTGTTGAGTTGACGTATTTCGAGACTAGGATTTGTCACTCCGATTGTCGGAGAGGTATCTCTGGGCCCTCTCGGTAATGCACATTGCTATAAGCCTTGCAAGCAATGTAGCTAATGAGTTAGTTACGAGATGATGCATTACGTAATGAGTAAAGAGACTTGCCGGTAACGAGATTGAACTAGGTATTGAGATACCTATGATCGAATCTCGGGCAAGTAACATCCCGATGACAAAGGGAAGAACGCATGTTGTTATGCGATTTGACCGATAAAGATCTTCGTAGAATATGTGGGAGCCAATATGAGCATCCAGGTTCCGCTATTGGTTATTGACCGGAGACGTGTCTCGGTCATGTCTACATAGTTCTCGAACCCGTAGGGTCCGCACGCTTAAAGTTCGATAATGGTTATATTATGAGTTTATGTATTTTGATGTACCGAAGGTAGTTTGGAGTCCCGGATGTGATCACGGACATGACGAGGAGTGTCGAAATTGTCGAGACATAAAGATCGATATATTGGACGACTATATTTGGACACCGGAATGGTTCCGGGTGAGATTGTGACAATACCGGAGCACCGGGAGGTTATCGGAACCCCCCGGGAGGTATATGGGCCTTAATGGGCTTTAGTGGAAAGGAGGGGAAAGGAGCAAGGGAGGGGGTGCCCCCAAGCCCAATCCGAATTGGGAGGGGGCCCGCCCCCCTTTCCTTCCTCCCTCCTTCCTCTTCCTTCCCTCTCCCTCTCCAAATAGGAAAAGGAGGAGTCCTACTCCCGGTGGGATAAGAAATCCCCCCTTGGGCGCGCCTCCTCCTCTTGGCCGACCCTCTCCTCCCCTCCTTTATATACGGAGGAGGGGGGCACCCCATAGACACAACAATTGATCCCTTGGATCTCTTAGCCGTGTGCGGTGGCTCCCTCCACCATAATCCACCTCGATAATATTGTAGCGGTGCTTAGGTGAAGCCCTGCGTCGGTAGAACATCATCATCATCACCACGCAGTCGTGCTGACGAAACTCTCCCTCAAAGCTCGGCTCGATCAAAGTTCGAGGGACGTCATCGAGTTGAACGTGTGCAGAACTCAGAGGTGCCGTGCGCTTGGTACTTGATCGGTCGGATCGTGGAGACGTATGACTACATCAACCGCGTTGTGCTAACACTTCCGCTTTCGGTATAAGAGGGTACGGGGACACACTCTCCCCTCTCATTGCTATGCATCACCATGATCTTGCGTGTGCGTAGGAAATTTTTGAAATTACTACGTTCCCAACAGTGGCATCCGAGCCAGGTTTTATGCGTAGATCTTATATGGACGAGTAGAACACAAGTGAGTTGTGGGCGATACAAGTCGTACTGCTTACCAGCATGTCATACTTCGGTTTGGCAGTATTGTTGGATGAAGCGGCCCGGACCGACATTACGCATACGCTTACGCGAGACTGGTTCTACCGATGTGCTTTGCACACAGGTGGCTGGCGGGTGTCAGTTTCTCCAACTTTAGTTGAACTGAGTGTGGCTACGCCCGGTCCTTGAGAAGGTTAAAACAATACTAACTTGACGAACTATCGTTGTGGTTTTGATGCGTAGGTAAGAACGGTTCTTGCTCAGCCCGTAGCAGGCACGTAAAACTTGCAACAACAAAGTAGAGGACGTCTAACTTGTTTTTGCAGGGCATGTTGTGATGTGATATGGTCAAGACATGATGCTATATTTTATTGTATGAGATGATCATATTTTGTAACCGAGTTATCGGCAACTGGCAGGAGCAATATGGTTGTCGCTTTATTGTATGCAATGCAATCGCCCTGTAATTGCTTTACTTTATCACTAAGCGGTAGCGATAGTCGTAGAAGCAATAGTTGGCGAGACGAAAATGATGCTACGATGGAGATCAAGGTGTCGCACCGGTGATGATGGTGATCATGATGGTGCTTCGGAGATGGAGATCACAAGCAGAAGATGATGATGGCCATATCATATCACTTATATTGATTGCATGTGATGTTTATCCTTTATGCATCTTATTTTGCTTTGATTGACGGTAGCATTATAAGATGATCTCTCACTAAATTTCAAGGTAAAACTGTTCTCCCTAAGTATGCACCGTTGCCAAAGTTCGTCGTGCCCAAACACCACGTGATGATCCGGTGTGATAAGCTCTACGTCCATCTACAACGGGTGCAAGCCAGTTTTGCACACGCAGAATACTCATGTTAAACTTGACGAGCCTAGCATATGCAGATATGGCCTCGGAACACTGAGACCGAAAGGTCGAGCGTTAATCATATAGTAGATATGATCAACATAGTGATGTTCACCATTGAAAACTACTCCATTTCACGTGATGATCGGTTATGGTTTAGTTGATTTGGACCACGTAATCACTTAGATGATTAGAGAGATGTCTATCTAAGTGGGAAGTCTTAAGTAATATGATTAATTGAACTTTAATTTATCATGAACTTA
This sequence comes from Triticum aestivum, assembly GCF_018294505.1. Classification (NCBI taxonomy): domain Eukaryota; kingdom Viridiplantae; phylum Streptophyta; class Magnoliopsida; order Poales; family Poaceae; genus Triticum; species Triticum aestivum. The sequence continues at coordinate 643,388,430 of NC_057804.1, read as the reverse complement.
GTCCTGGTAGTATTTTGCAAATTATGTTGTAGATCAATAGCTCGTGTTGTTGCTTTCATATGTTTATTTTGATATGTTCCTAGAGAAAACTGTGTTGAAAAGATGTTAGTAGCAATGATGCGTATTGGATCCGTGATCTGAGGATTGCCCTCGTTGCTGCACAGAAGAATTATGTCCTTGATGCACCGCTAGGTGATGGACCTATTGCATGAGCAGATGCAGACGAACGTTTGGCAAAGCTCGGTATGATGACTACTTAATAGTTTAGTGCACCATGCTTTACAGCTTAGAACCGGGACTTCAAAAATTGTTTTGAATGCCACGGAGCATATAAGATGTTCCAAGAGTTGAAATTAGTATTTCATACTCATGCCCGTGTCAAGAGGTATGAGACCTCTGACAGTACTTTGCCTATAAGATGGAGGAGAATAGCTCAACTAGTGATCATATGCTCAGAGTGTCTGAGTACCACAATCGCTTGAATCAAGTGGGAGTTAATCTTCCAGATAAGATAGTGAGTGACAAAGTTCTCTAGTCACCATCACCAAGTTACTAGAACTTCGTGATGAACTATAGTATGCAAGGGATGACGAAAACGATTCCCGAGCTGTTCGTGATGTTGAAAAAACGACGAAGGTAGAAATCAAGAAAGAGCATCAAATGTTGATGATTGACAAGACCACTAGTTTCAAGGAAAGGGCAAAGGGGAAAAAAGGGAACTTCAAGTAGAATGACAAGCAAGTTGTCACTCCCGCGAAGAAGCCCAAAGCTGGACCAAAGCCTGAAACTGAGTGCTTCTACTGCAAAGGAAACGGTCATTGGAAGTGGAAATGCCCTGAATATTAAGTAGATTAGAATGATGGCAAAGTGAACAAAGGTATATTTGATATACAAGTTATTGATGTATACCTTACTAGTGTTTATAGTAGCCCCTGAGTATTTGATACTTGTTCAGTTGCTAAGATTAGTAACTCGAAACATGAGTTACAGAATAAACAGAGACTAGTTGAGGGTGAAGTGACGATGTGTGTTGGAAGTGGTTCCAAGATTGATATGATCATCATCGCACACTCCCTATACTTTCGGGATCAGTGTTAAACCTAAATAAATGTTATTTGGCGTCTGCGTTGAGCATGAATATGATTTGATCATGTTTATTGCAATACTATTATTCATTTAAAGTCAGAGAATAATTGTTGTTCTGTTTACATGAATAAAACCTTCGATGGTCATACACCCAATGAAAATAGTTTGTTGGATCTCGATCGTAGTGATACACATATTCATAATATTGATGCCAAAAGATGCAAAATTGATAATGATAGTGCAACTTATTTGTGGCACTGCCGTTTGGGTCATATCAGTGTAAAGCGCATGAAGAATCTCCATAAAGATGGATTTTTGGAATCACTTGGTTATGAATCATTTGATGCTTGCTAACCGTGCCTTTTGGGCAAGATAACTAAAACTCCGTTCTCTGGAACAATGGAACGGGCTATTGACTTGTTGGAAATAATGCATACGAATGTATGCGGTCCAATGAGTGTTGATGCTCATGGCAAGTATCATTATTTTCTGACCTTCACAGATGATTTGAGCAGATATGAGTATATCTACTTAATGAAGCACAAGTCTGAAACATTTGAAAAGTTCAAAGAATTTCAGAGTGAAGTGGAAAATCATCGTAACAAGAAAATAAAGTTTCTACGATCTGATCGCCGAGACGAATATTTGAGTTACGAGTTTAGTCTTCATTTGAAACAATGTGAAATAGTTTGACAACTCACGCCACCTGGAACACCACAGCGTAATGGTGTGTCCGAACGTCGTAATCGTACTCTACTAGATATGGTGCGATCTATGATGTCTCTTACCGATTTACCACTATCATTTTGGGGTTATGCATTAGAGACAGCTGCATTCACGTTAAATAGGGCACCATCAAAATCCGTTGAGATGACGCCTTATGAACTATGGTTTGGCAAGAAACCAAAGTTGTCGTTTCATAAAAGTTTGGGGCTGCGATGCTTATGTGAAAAAGTCTCAACCTGATAAAGCTCGAACCCAAATCAAAGAAGTGCGTCTTCATAGAATACCCAAAGGAAACTGTTGGGTACAGCTTCTATCACAGATCCGAAGGCAAGATATTCGTTGCTAAGATGGATCCTTTCTAGAGAAGGAGTTTTCTCTCGAAAGAAGTGAGTGGGAGGAAAGTAGAGCTTGATAAGGTAATTGTACCTTCTCCTGAATTGGAAAGTAGTTTATCACAGAAATCAGTTCTTGTGATTCCTACACCAATTAGTGAGGAAGCTAATGATGATGATCATGAAACTTTAGATCAAGTTACTACCGAACCTCGCAGGTCAACCAAAGTAAGATCCGCACCAGAGTGGTACGGTAATCCTGTTCTGGAAGTCATGTTACTAGACCATGATGAACCTACGAACTATGAGGAAGCGGTGATGAGCCCAGATTCCATGAAATGGCTTGAAGGCCATGAAATCTGAGATGAGATCCATGTATGAGAACAAAGTGTGGACTTTGGTGGACTTGCCCGATGATCGGCAAACCATAGAAGATAAATGGATCTTCAAGAGGAAGACAGACGCTGATATTAGTGTTACTATCTACAAAGCTCGACTTGTCGCAAAAAGTTTTTCGACAAGTTCAAGGTGTTGAATACGATGAGATTTTCTCATACGTATCGATGCTTAAGTCTGTCCGAATCATCTTAGCAATTGCCACATTTTATGAAATCTGGCAAATGGATGTCAAAACTGCATTCTTAAATTGATTTATTAAAGAAGAGTTGTATATGATGCAACCAGAAGGATTGTCAATCCTAAAGGTGCTAACAAAGTGTGCAAGCTCCAGTGATCCATTTATGGACTGGTGCAAGCATCTCAGAGTTGGAATATATGCTTTGATGAGTTGATCAAAGCATATAGTTTTATACAGACTTGTGGTGAAGCCTGTATTTACAGGAAAGTGAGTGGGAGCACTACAGCCTTTCTGATAAGTATATGTGAATGACATATTGTTGATCAGAAATAATGTAGAAAGCATAAAGGAGTTTTTGAAAAGAGTATTTACAAAGAAAGACCTCGGTGAAGCTGCTTACACATTGAGCATCAAGATCTATAGAGATAGATCAAGATACTTGATAAGATTTTTCAATGAGTACATACCTTGATAAGATTTTGAAGTAGTTCAAAATGGAATAGTCAAAGAAGGAGCTCTTGCCTATAGTGATGGTGTGAAGTTGAGTAAGACTGAAATCCCGACCATGGCAGAAAATAGAAAGAGAATGAGAAGTCATTCCCTATGCCTCAGTCATAGGTTCTATAAAGTATGCTATGCTGTGTACCAGACCTATTGTATACCTTGCTCTGAGTTGGGCAAGGGAGTACAATTTTGATCTAGGAGCAGATCACTAGACTGCGGTCAAGAATATCCTTAGTGAGGACTAAGGAAATATTTCTCGATTATGGAGGTGATAAAAGAACCCATCGTAAAGAGTTACATCGGTGCAAGCTTTTACACCGATCAAGATGACTATAAGTCTCAATGTGGATACATATTGAAAGTGGGAGCAATTAGCTAGAGTAGCTCAGTGCAGAGCATTGTAGACATAGAATATTTGCAAAAAATACATACGGGTCTGAATGTGATAGACCCGTTGACTAAACTTCTCTCACGAACAAAACATGATCATACCTTAGTACTCTTTGGGTGTTAATCACATAACGATGTGAACTAGATTATTTACTCTAGTAATCCCTTTGGGTGTTGGTCACATGACGATGTGAACTATGGGTGTTAATCACATACAGATGTGAATAATGGTGTTAAATCACATGATGATGTGAACTAGATTATTGAATCTAGTGCAAGTGGGAGACTAAAGGAAATATGCCCTACAGGCAATAATAAAGTTATTATTTATTTCCTTATTTCATGATTAATGTTTATTATTCATGCTGGAATTGTATTAACCGGAAACATAATACATGTGTGAATACATAGACAAACATAGTGTCACTAGTATGCCTCTACTTGACAAGCTCGCTAATCAAAGACGGTTAAGTTTCCTAACCATAGACATGAGTTGTCATTTGATTAACGGGATCACATCATTAGGAGAATGATGTGATTGACTTAACCCATTTTGTTAGCTTAGCACTTGATTGTTTAGTATGTTACTATTGCTTCCTTCATGACTTATACATGTTCCTATGACTATGAGATTATGTAACTCCCTCTTACCGGAGGAACACTTTGTGTGCTACCAAACGTCACAACGTAACTGGGTGATTATAAAGGTGCACTACAGGTGTCTCCGAAGGTAATTGTTGAGTTAACATATTTCGAGATTAGGATTTGTCACTCCGATTGTGGGAGAGGTATCTCTGGGCCCTCTCGCTAATGCACATCACTATAAGCCTTGCAAGCAATGTAGATAATGAGTTAGTTACAGGATGATGCATTATGTAAGGAGTAAAGAGACTTGCCGGTAACGAGATTGAACTAGGTATTGAGATACCGGCGATCGAATCTCGGGCAAGTAACATACCGATGACAAAGGGAACAACGTATGTTGTCATGCGGTTTGACCGATAGAGATCTTTGTAGATTATGTGGGAACCAATATGAGCATCCAGGTTCCGCTATTGGTTATTGACCGGAGACGTGTCTCGGTCATGTATACGTAGTTCTCGAACCCGTAGGGTCCGCACGCTTAAAGTTCAATGACGGTTATATTATGAGTTTATGTATTTTGATGTACCGAAGGTAGTTCGGAGTCCCGGATGTGATCACTGACATGACGAGGAGTCTCGAAATGGTCGATACATAGAGATCGATATATTGGACGACTATATTTGGACACCGGAATGGTTCCGGGTGAGATTGGGACAATACCGGAGCACCGGGAGGTTATCGGAACCCCCCGGGAGGTATATGGGCCTTAAAGGGCTTTAGTGGAAAGGAGGGGAAAGGAGCAAGGGAGGGGGTGCCCCCCCCGAGCCCAATCCGAATTGGGAGGGGGGCCGCCCCCTTTCCTTCCTCTTTCCTTCCTCTTCCTTCTCTCTCCCTCTCCAAATAGGAAAAAGGAGGAGTCCTATTCCCGGTGGGAGTAGGACTCCCCCCTTGGGCGCGCCTCCTCCTCTTGGCCGGCCCTCTCCTCCCCTCCTTTATATACAGAGGAGGGGGCACCCCATAGACACAACAATTGATCCCTTGGATCTCTTAGCCGTGTGCGGTGCCTCCCTCCACCATAATCCACCTCAATAATATCATAGCGGTGCTTAGGCGATGCCCTGCGTCGGAAGAACATCATCATCGTCACCACACAGTCGTGCTGACGCATCTCTCCCTCAAAGCTCGGCTGGATCGGAGTTCGAGGGACGTCATCGAGTTGAACGTGTGCATAACTCGGAGGTGCCATGCATTCGGTACTTGATCGGTCGGATCGTGAAGACGTATGAATACATCAACCGCGTTGTGCTAACGCTTACGCTTTCGGTCTACGAGGGTACGTGGACACACTCTCCCCTCTCATTTATATGCATCACCATGATCTTGCGTGTGCATTGGAAATTTTTGAAATTACTACGTTCCCCAATAGTCCTGACATCCCCCACCGGAGATACAGTCCAATACGTACTCCAAATATTATACACAGACTCCAACAATGCAGCCAAATATGAGGCTCTGTTGCATGGTCTTCGGATGGTAGTCTCCATGGCATTCAATGCCTAGAAGTACATGGGGATTCGAACCTCGCAATATCTCAAATAAATTGAGACTTTGACGCCAAGGTCCAAAAAATGGAGGCTTACCGAAATGCCATCCTCAAAATGTCAGCTTAGTTCGAGGGGTTCGAATTACACCATGTGGTCCGAGAAAACAATCAAGCGGCGCATCGGCGCTAAGCGCGACCCTGTCCCACCTAATATCTTCTTGGAAAGGCTATTCAAGCCATCCGTGGTGTGGGAAGGGGAGACCGCCAATACCAATCCGGATCTGACCACAACCCCAGATCCCGAACACTCTCACGTAATCGGAGGCTCCGCCACCGAAATAACACTTTCGGCCCACGTGATTATGGCTGTCATAGCCCTGTGGACAGAACCCTTCTTAGCCTACGTAAATAGGCAAGAACTCCCTGAGGACCAAAATGAGGCACGTTGCATTGTGCGGTGCTCTAAAGCCTACAAGGTTCACAAGGGAGAGCTTTATAAGAAAAGCGTGACCGGAGTGCTCCAAAGGTGCATCTCCGAAGAGGAAGGACGGGAGCTATTGGCCGAAATTCATGCTGGACTCGGTGGCCACCACGCCGCAGCTTGGGACCTTGTAAGCAAGGCCTTCCGTACAGGTTTCTACTGGCCGACAGCCCGAGCAGACGCACAGGACCTCATCCAACATTGCGTCGGTTGCCAACTTTTTGCAAATCAAAGCCATATGCCACCTACCTCTCTCCAAACAATCCCCATAACTTGGCCCTTTGTGGTCTGGGGGCTCGATATGGTTGGACCCCTTAAAGGAGGAAGCCATAAGAAAAAATACTTGTTGGTCATGGTGGATAAATTCACCAAATGGGTAGAAGCCAAACCAGTTAAAACGGCCAAATCCGGGCCAGTGATAGATTTCATATCAGGGGTGGTACACCATTACGGTGTCCCCCACAACATCATCACCGATAATGGCTCCAACTTCACAGCCAACAAGGTGAAAACTTGGTGCGGCAACATGGGCATTAAGCTCGATTGTGCCTCCGTCTATCACCCCCAAACAAACGGTCAAGTCGAACAAGCAAACGGTCTTATTATGAGCAGCATCAAACCCAGACTTGTGCGATCCTTGAAGGAATTAGATACGCACTGGGTAGAGGAGCTCGACTCCATACTATGGGGGCTACGGACCATGCCGAATCGCGCTACCGGATACACACCATTTTTTATGGTGTACGGCGCAGAGGCGGTATTACCCTGCGATATCATTCATGACTCACCGCGAGTGCGCATGTGCGAAGAGAGAGAAGCCGAGCTTGATCGGCAGGACAGTTTAGATGCCCTGGAGGAGGAGCGTGATGTCGCAAAGGCCCGTTCCGCGTTCTATCAGCAACAGGCTCGAAGGTATCAAAGCAGAGAAGTACGGGCCAAAACTTATAACGTTGGCGAACTCGTTCTACGCCTACCGGAGAAGAAAAAGGACAAGCTCAAGCCCAAGTTGGAGGGTCCCTTCATCATTGATAAAGTTCTCACTGGAGGGGCGTACCATCTGGATGATGCATCTGATAATCGACTCGAGCCAAACCCATGGAACGCGGCCAGACTCCGAAGATTCTACGCCTAGTGCCGAACTCTGGGTTCGTCTCCTTACCTCCGCCTTTCTTTTTTAAGTTATATCCTCTTTCTTTCTTTCTTTCTTTCTTTTTTAGCCTTACAAGTTTCAAGTGTGGCTTGACTACACACTCTTGCCGCACTATGCGCGCTCAATATACCTGGGGGATTCTTATACAGAGGCTTAATATAATTATCTTCCAGGCTTCATGCCCACTACATATGTGTCACTTTCCCATATGTACCTTTTATTCGCCATTATATGCATCGATATGACTTAAGTTTTGGCCAAGCTGGGTTGCCTGGCTCCTGTGTTTATGCCCTACATTCCCGTTAGTTCGACTAGGGCATAAGGGGAGCACCTCTGCGATTGTTTCTGACGGGTTAGCCGGATGTGTACCTCAGACTGGGTGAAGCCGAAAGCTAGCGTTCTTAAGGGAATATTCGGTTGGTGAACAAAAGATGTTTCTTTCCTATTACAATATATGGCCCCAGATGTTTATATCATGCGTCTCTTTTCGCAGTTCGGACATGCACATTAATGCATGCATGCCCAGGGAAAGGAACCCTTAACGGAACTATTCTCCTTGGAAGATGTTTCTTACTATCCATGTAATATAACATAGCTAGTTGGGTACTTGTCTGTTCAAGCACTTATGACCCCTACGCCTGGTTTCCACGCGTACCCCGGTTTTTACATAACTAAGCGGGTATTCGGATACACTCCAGACTGTCGGGTCCGGAGGTTGAAGCAAAAAGGTCCGCCATCACAAATGATTTACAATCGGGCTAGGGACAAAATATGTCATTTGAAGTACACATACACTTAGACTGACTAAATTCTTCTTCTATACCATCCAACAGGCTGTCTAGCCTACAATCCTGTTGGGAATACTTCGCGGCTAATCCTACCTGGTTACATACCATACTAACAGGGATCTCTTTCCCATCTGACCCTACAGGTCCGACCTCGGCGATGTGATTCGGGTCAACCTTGGTGTACCGCGTCTTCACCATGGCCGGGGCTTCCCTTCCACCTTGTCGGCAGGCTGATATCTTCCATAATCGGAAGCACCGTCGCGCTCCCTTGAGCATCTCTACAAGCTCCCCCATGCCTCTAGGTAGGGAGGCGGAGGGCCACAAGGCCTGGGCAATACCGTGCATCACCTACCGAACTTGTTCGTGCAGTTGTGAGAGCTCTTGCAGAAGATCGCCTGTGGATCCGGACATCTCCTGTTCAGGACGACCTGTCAGGATACCTACAGACATAACTCTGTTAGCCCACTTCTTCGTCGAACTGCATAAAGGTTCATTCGAGTACTTAATAAAAATGCCGCGTCGAAGCCTCTTATTCTCCTTCACAGAGTCAGCAAGCTGGGCCCGAACATCTTTTAGTCCAACGCCCAGCCGGGTATGGGCATCCTGGAGATCATTTTTCTCTCGAATAACCCGTGTAAGCACGCGCTCGCCAGCCTCTAACTATCGTTGAGCATGTTGCTCATCCCCCGGTATGATCTCCGGATTACCTTCGGGATTGTCTGCAGCATCTATTGTTAGATTTGCACGCATGCCAAATACTAATTGGTACATGTCATTACATTCTTTTCGATCAAGACAAGTATTACCAGATGAGGCCTTCTTGGACTCCTCCATTCCGGCAACTGCGGCCCGTAGCTGGGCTTTGCACTCCTCCAGCTCTTGAGACAACTGGGTATTCTTCTCCGTAAGAACCTATGCATAAAATGATCCTTAAATCAGTTGTGCCAACTGTTTCAAGTCTCAGGGGCTACTGATATACATAATTATCAGATTTCTTACCCGTATATTTTTTATATACTGGTCCGTGGCTCTAGCAAGACCATCTTGAGAAGCTCGGATGTACGCGTCTCCTGAGTTGAAGGCATTGAACGCCTCTTCGGAGAAATTAGGGTCGCGGAGTACGACCCGTCGTCGCTTGTGATTCATGGCGCTCTCCACTTCGGAATTCGCAGCGGACATTCTGTCCGCATCCTCTATAGGAGGACCGTCCGGCGTTGTCCCCGCGTTAGCCTCCGCCCCTGAGTCCGGCTCTAGAGTCCGTCCGGTGGAGGCATGGCCGGCAGGCTCTCCAGACACAGTCCGGCGAGCGTTTTTTCTGCCAGGGACTATAGACATTATTATATTTTAAAGATGATAATCACGGAGCAGGTTCTTAATCATACCTATGTGACGGTGTCTCGGTCCTGACCGCCTTCCTTTTAAGCCTACCCGGCTTCGGTGCCCCTTGTTGGCGAGTCACCGCGAGTTCGGCACGGCGCCCCGATGGCCTTCCCTGTAAGACGCAATACATGTGCGGTGGGTAAAGTGCAAAGAAGGGATCCTTCTCGGAAGTTGGGACTCTGGTTTTACTTACATGTGATGCAGGGAGTAGGCCAGGGTAATCAGCTATGATGGCCACCAAGGCACCGTCACAGCTTAGCTGATAGAATGTCCTGTCGACGAGCTCCAAAAGTATGTCCGGATCTTCTTTGAGTCCGGGGTCGAGGGCCCAGTCGGGGTCCTCTGGCTGTGGAGACGGGCTGTGGACCTCCCTCACATCTTTTCGCAGTTCCTGCTATGAATTAGCCAAGTAAATATTTGTGATGAAGAATGCGGGAATGACTAGAGTAAAAGATAACAGCTCACCCTTGGGGGGTTGTACATGGAAAATCCACCCTGTGGCTTAATACAGACAAACTTCTCTTCTTCTCCTTTGAACAAATCAGACAGTATTTTCGCCAGAGCGGTGGTAGAGTTTGGACCTTTACGATCGCAGCGGGTGGCATCGTCTTCTCCATTGAAGTGCCACATGGGTTTCCCCCGATACTGAAGTGGCTGCACCCCCGCATTATACATATTGACAGAACCTCGATTATTGTCAATCCTGATTTGGCGAGCGTTTTTATCCTGCCCATCAGGAAAAGCACCTCTCTGTTATCTTCCTCCCGGGGGCTCCGGGGGCGCCAGCTGTGGCGTTTCTTCAACCGGGCATTAGCTAACTCAGGAAGGCCCATCCGAATAGGGTCCAGAAGGGGGACGTCCTCCATATAAAACCACTCCGAAGGTCAGTCTTCGAACATCTTCTTTGGAGTACCAGACAGGTATCCGGTCCCGGCGATATGCCATATTTCGGCTCCGCCCAGTTGATATATTGACCCCTCCTGAGTGCGGGGTACGAGGCAGAATAGCCTCTTCCATAGCTCGAAATGAGCTTCGCAACCCAGGAATAGCTTGCAAAGGGCGACGTAGCCTGCGATGTGTAGAATGGAGGCAGGAGTAAAGTTATGCAGCTAGAAGCCATAGTACTCCAGGAGCCCACGGAGGAATGGATGGATTGGAAATCTGAGGCCCCTCAGCAAGTAAGGGACAAGGCATACCCGCTCCCCCCTGGATGGGTTGGGAAAGCTCTCCGCTTGCTCCCTGCCATTGTAAGTGGCTAGTCCGGCTCGGACGGGGACCATATATGCAGGCGAGAGAAACCCCTAGGCTTGCAACTCTACCAATCGGCCGTGGGGGACGGAACACTTCTCCCCGTCACCTGGCTTAGCACTACGGGAGCAAGAGTAGGAGCTGCGGGGGCCGACCAAGATGGGATGGCTTTTTCCGGGCGCGCTCTTATGGATACTCGTTGGGGGAAGATGGTGAGATTTGGATCTGAGGATCCCCATCTCTTTAATAGACGATTTACTAACATGGTCAGGGTGGCAGATGTAAAAATGCTCTGACTTCTCGCATTCGCTCAACACATGGAGACTGCCATTATTAGGGTACAGAAGCTGAGGAGTGAAACATTAATGGGAAGTCGGACATTGCTCGTTACAACAGGTACTCAGGGATTTTGGAGAAGAACCCGCCTTGCAATGCCGAAGATAATCTGCGTGCCAGACTCATCATCATTGAAGCCTGGTTCAGGGGCTACTGAGGGAGTCCTGGATTAGGGGGTCCTCGGACAGCTGGACTATATACTTTAACCGGACTGTTGGACTATGAAGATACAAGATTGAAGACTTCGTCCCGTGTTCGGGTGGGACTCTCCTTTGCGTGGAAGGCAAGCTTGGCAATTCGGATATGTAGATCCCCTTCTCTGTAACCGACTCTATGTAACCCTAGCCCCCTCCGATGTCTATATAAACTGGAGGGTTTAGTCCGTAGGACAACAACAATCATAATCATAGGCTAGCTTCTAGGGTTTAGCCTCTACGATCTCATGGTAGATCAACTCCTGTAATACTCATATCATCAAGATCAATCAAGCAGGAAGTAGGGTATTACCTCCATCGAGAGGGCCTGAACTTGGGTAAACATTGTGTCCCCCGCCTCCTGTTACCATTAGCCTTAGACACACAAATCGGGACCCGCTACCCGAGATCCACTGGTTTTGACACCGACAGCCGCCTCAATGCCGAAGGACGGCGCGAGTGGTGGGGCATCCCTGCCGCACCCTAGATGCCGTCCTTGACCACATCGAGACCGGCAACATGCCGCGGCTGGAGTACCCGACGCGTTCATCCTTTTCTCGCCGCCACGGTAGTTCCTGGATGCTGCGGTGAATGGAGCCGGGGTCGTCCTGGTCATCGGGCTCCGGCTCGCCGGCCCTCCACCCCGTCAGTCCCGAGCCGGAGGGGACACCGCACGGGTGTCGTCCTCGCAGCGGCACCCTCGTCATCAACAATCCCTCACCGCCTACGACGGCACCGGCGAGGCGCTCCCTATGTCTGGTCCGGCCGAAGCCAGAGCCAGGCTTGCTCCCCGTGAAGCCGGAGCACATCGACATGGTGGCCCCCGACGACGAGTCCGCTCTCAAATGGGCGAAGGAGGACTACGTCCGCGAGCAGGTGCGCCGCCAGCGCCAGGCGTACCTGGAGCTCTAGGCTCGTCGCCGCGTCGAGGAAGGCGGCGTTATCGTCATCAACATCGACGAGGAGGGCGAGGCCGAGCTGTCAAGCGCCCTGCCACGTGTCGGCGACCCCGGCCAGGGCTGCGGCAGGGACGTCGCAGGTGAGGCGTGCGACGACGACGATGACGACGACGACGGCGACGGCGGTGAGTGCACCCGCTTCTACAGCCTTCTCGGCATGTAGACGACGATGGCGTCGATGGCGGCGGCTAGGCTTTATAGTTTGTTTTTTAAGTTAGGCATAGTTCTTGCATGTTTTTACGTTTTTGTACAAATTTCAATGAAGTATGGCTGAGTTCCTGCAAAAATCGCCGAGTTTGCAAAAATTTGAAACGAACTTCGCCGAACCCGCGACGACCATGGGCCTATGACTGGGAGCGAACCGAATCCCAGGGGCCAATCTAGCGCCGGTTCGCCCCCAGGCCGCTCTTTTTTGGTGCCCTGGGGGGTCGAAACGACTGGAGATGCTCTAAGGGGCTATTTGGTTTGTGACTAACTTTGTGAGAGGTTGCCATATCTAAGGTTAGGAAAGTTTTGACCAACTTAGATGAGTGTTTCGTTCTAGCCACACTAGGGCTCCACATGACATACACACAAAAAGTGTGGCAAAATTCCCTTAGGCTTGCCAACTTGCGGCTTTCATTTTGATGAACTAACGTTAGACAAGTTTGGCAAAAATGTGTGAGAAAATGTGGCAATGCAAGGCCTAAAACCAAACAGCTCCTACGCCTGGCGCTGACGCCACACTCCCTCCCATGGGCGGATCCAGTGGGGCGGGTTATGGGGGCCATGGCACCCACAAACAGTTTGCACAACATTTTTTTACTAGTGAATGCTTATAATATATTTCCTCCATCCCACAATAGTCGTAGGCCGTTTTAAAGTCAAACGATATAAACTTTGACCAAGTTTTCAGAAAACATGTGAAAATATAGAATACTAAATCTTTATCATTAGATTCATCGAGAAATATATTTTCATACAATGTATATTTGGTACTACCTCCGTTCACAATTACTCTCTCTATCTTTTTATACAACACCACTTCATATTTTTATGTCTAACTTCGATCATTAATTTACCAACAAAATATGAGTTATATGCCACAAAAAGTATATCATTGGATGCACATTTCAAGCAATTTTGTGATGATATATTTCTAATGAGATAGAACCCATATTTTGTTGACTAAAGTACAAGTCAAAGTTTGACACAAGAAATAGAGTGACATTGTATAAAAAAACAGAGAGTATAACATGTTTGAGATATTTCAATATGTTCTACTTACAAACTAAAATGAGTGAACAATCACACTAAAACATGTTTATGTAATCCAATTATGAAAAAAGTTAGAACATTTTATATTTGTGAATGGACGGAGTATTATAGAAATAGATAAATTTCTCTATAGACTTGGTCAAACATTGCAACATTTGACTTTCAAAATTATTGTGCACTATATTATATGGGACAAAGAGAGTATCCAATTAATTAGGTGCGGCCTAAGTACTTCAATACTGAAGCCCATAGAAATAGATTACTAGGTTTCATCCAAACAACTATAATTCAGACTTCAACTCAAAGCCTGATACAACCCATCTCTCCTCCACATAAATATTATATTCCATGCCTAAACAAATGGCCACACTTCCATTAAAAAAACTATGAAGTTGTTTCTCTGCTTCATCGGAACTATGTGTTAGACTGGGGGGGGGGGGCAATTGCCCCCAGCTATAAAAAAAATTCTAGAGAATTTATTGTTGGAGGGCCTAGATGTGCAATTTCTAGCTTTTGACTCTTAAACACTCATATTCTGTCTTGCCCCAACGACGGCTTTTGTCTAGCTCCGCAACTGCTCCCTCCCTCCCTCTCCTCTACCCCCGCTGCCACCAAAGGTAGTCGTCGGGCAGAAAAAGGTGCGGCGACCATGTGAGGTGTGCGGCGCATCCTAGAGAAGCTCGCTCCTGATCTCGAGCTGCTCTGATTCGTTGCTACTCCAGTCCCCTGGGTGCTAAAGGGCGGATCTGTTGGATGGGCGAGATTCCATGGAAAACCCCTAGCTGGAGAGGTGGCCACTGAAAGAAATATGCCCTAGTGGCAATAATAAAGTTAATATTTATTTCCTTATTTCATGATAAATGTTTATTATTCATGCTAGAATTGTATTAACCGGAAACTTAGTACATGTGTGAATACATAGACAAAACATATTGTCCCTAGTATGCTTCTACTTGATTAGCTCGTTAATCAAAGATGGTTATGTTTACTAACCATAGACATGGGTTATCATTTGATGAACGGGATCACATCATTAGGAGAATGATGTGATGGACATGACCCATCCGTTAGCTTAGCATTATGATCGTTATAGTTTCGGTGCTACTGATTTCTTCATAACTTATACACGTTCCGTAGACTATGAGATTATGCAACTCCCAAATACCAGAGGAACACCTTATGTGCTATCAACCATCACAATGTAAATGGGTGATTATAAAGATGCTCTACAGGTGTCTCCGAAGGTGTTTGTTGGGTTGGCATAGATCGATATTAGGATTTGTCACTCCGTATTTCAGAGAGGTATCTCTGGGCCCTCTCGGTAATTCTCACTATAAGCCTTGCAAGCAATGTGACTAATGAGTTAGTTGCAGGATGAAGTATTACGGAACGAGTAAAGAGACTTGCCGGTAACGAGATTGGACTAGGTATGATGATACCGACGATCGAATCTCGGACAAGTAACATATCGATGACAAAGGGAACAACGCATGTTGTTATGTGGTTTGACCGATAAAGATCTTCGTAGAATATGTACGAGCCAATATGAGCATCCAGGTTCCGCTATTGTTTATTGACCGGAGGTGTGTCTCGGTCATGTCTACATAGTTCTCGAACCCGTAGGGTCCGGACGCTTAACGTTCGATGACGATATGTATTATGAGTTATGTGTTTCTGATGACCGAAGTTTGTTCGAAGTCCCGGATGAGATCAAGGACATAACGAGGAGTCTCGAAATGGTCGAGACATAAAGATTGATATATTAGACCATGTTATTCGTGTTGGGAACATAGAAATTTCAAAAAAATTCCTACGCACACGCAAGATCATGGTGATGCATAGCAACGAGAGGGGAGAGTGTTGTCCACGTACCCTCATAGACCCAAAGCGGAAGCTTAGCACAACGCGGTTGATGTAGTCGTACATCTTCACGATCCAACCGATCAAGTACCGAATGCACGACACCTCCGAGTCCAGCACACGTTCAGCTCAATGACGTCCCTCGAACTCCGATCCAGCCGAGCTTTGAGGGAGAGTTCCGTCAGCACGACGGCATGGTGACGATGATGATGTTCTACCGACGCAGTGCTTCGCCTAAGCACCGCTACGATATTATCGAGGTGGATTATGGTGGAGGGGGGCACCGCACACGGCTAAGAGATCCAAGGGGTCAATTGTTGTGTCTCCAAGGGGTGCCCCTCTCCCCGTATATAAAGGAGTGGAGGAGGGGAGGGTCGGCCATCTCTATGGCGCGCCCTAGGAGGAGTCCTACTCCCACCAGGAGTAGGATTCCCCCCCTTCCAAGTAGTAGGAGTAGGAGTCAAGGAAAGGGGAGAGAGAAGAGAATGAAGGAGGGGGCGCAGCCCCTCCCCCTAGTCCAATTCGGACTAGGCCTTGGGCGGCACCCAACCTCTCCTCTCTCTTCCCCCTAAAGCCCAATAAGGCCCACATACAACCCGGCGAATTCCCGTAACTCTCCGGTACTCCGAAAAATAACCGAATCACTCGGAACCCTTACGATGTCCGAGTATAGTCGTCCAATATATAGATCTTTACGTCTCGACCATTTCAAGACTCCTCGTCATGTCCCCGGTCTCATCCCGGACTCCGAACTCCTTCGGTACATCAAAATGCATAAACTCATAATATAACCGTCATCAAACTTTAAGCGTGCGGACCCTACGGGTTCGAGAACTATGTATACATGACCGAGACATGTCTCCGGTCAATATCTAATAGCGGAAGCTGGATGCTCATATTGGTTCCCACATATTCTACGAAGATCTTTATCGGTCAAACCGCATAACAACATACGCTGTTCCCTTTGTCATTGATATGTTACTTGCCCGAGATTCGATCGCCGGTATCTCAATACCTAGTTCAATCTCGTTACCGGCAATTCTCTTTACTCGTTATCTAATGCATCATCCCGCAACTAACTCATTAGTCACATTGCTTGCAAGGCTTGTAGTGATGTGCATTACCGAGAGGGCTCACAGATACCTCTCCGACAATCGGAGTGACAAATCCTAATCTCGAAATACGCCAACTCAACAAGTACCTTCGGAGACACCTGTAGAGCACCTTTATAATCACCCAGTTACGTTATGACGTTTGGTAGCACACAAAGTGTTCCTCCGGTAAACGGGAGTTGCATAATCTCATAGTCATAGGAACATGTATAAGTCATGAAGAAAGCAATAGCAACATACTAAATGATCAAGTGCTAAGCTAACGGAATGGGTCAAGTCAATCACATCATTCTCCTAGTGATGTGATCCCTTTAATCAAATGACAACTCATGTCTATGGCTAGGAAACTTAACCATCTTTGATTCAACGAGCTAGTCAAGTAGAGGCATACTAGTGACACTATGTTTGTCTATGTATTCACAGATGTATTATGTTTCCGGTTAATACAATTCTAGCATGAATAATAAACATTTATCATGAAATAAGGAAATAAATAATAACTTTATTATTACCTCTAGGGCATATTGCCTTCAGTCTCCCACTTGCACTAGAGTCAATAATCTAGTTCACATCGCCATGTGATTTAACACCAATATTCACATCTGTATGTGATTAATACCCATAGTTCACATCGTCATGTGATCAACACCCAAAGGGTTTACTAGAGTCAATAATCTAGTTAACATCGCTATGTGATTAACACCCAAAGAGTACTAAGGTATGATCATGTTTTGCTCGCGAGAGAAGTTTAGTCAACGGGTCTATCACATTCAGAGCCGTATGTATTTTGCAAATACTCTATGTCTACAATGCTCTGCACGGAGCTACTTTAGCTAATTGCTCCCACTTTTAATATGTATCCAGATTGAGACTTAGAGTCATCTGGATTGATGTAAAAGTTTGCATCATTATAACTTTTACGACGAGCTCTTTTATCACTTCCATTATCGAGAAATATTTCCTTAGTCCTCACTAAGGATATTCTTGACCGCTGTCCAGTGATCTACTCTTAGATCAAAATTGTACTCACTTGCCAAACTCGGAGCAAGGTATACAATAGGTCTCATACACAGCATAGCATACTTTATAGAACCTATGACTGTGGCATAGGGAATGACTTTTCATTCTCTTTCTATTTTCTGACATGGTCGGGTTTTGAGTCTTACTCAACTTCACACCTTGGAACACAGGCAAGAACTCCTTCTTTGACTGTTCCATTTTGAACTACTTCAAAATCTTATCAAGGTATGTACTCATTGAAATTTTTTATCAAGCGTCTTGATCTATCTCTATAGATCTTTGATGCTCAATGTGTAAGCAGCTTCACCGAGATCTTTCTTTGAAAAACTCTTATTCAAGTATCCTTTTATGCCGTCCAGAATTTCTATATCATTTCCAATCAACAATATGTCATCTACATATAGTTTTAGAAATGCTATAGAGCTCCCACTCACTTTCTTGCAAATACAGGCTTCTCCAAAAGTCTGTATAAAACCATATGCTTTGATCAACTCATCAAAGCGTATATTCCAACTCCAAGATGCTTGCACCAGTCCATAGATGGACCACTGGAGCTTGCACACTTTGTTAGCACCTTTAGGATTGAAAAATCCTTCTGGTTGCATCATATACAACTCTTCTTTAATAAATTCATTAAGGAATGCAATTTTCACATCCATTTGCCAGATTTCATAAAATGTGGCAATTTGCTAACATGATTCGGACATACTTAAGAATTTCTACGAGTGAGAAAATCTCATCGTATTCAACACCTTGAACTTGTCGAAAAACCTTTTGTGACAAGTCAAGCTTTGTAGATAGAAACACTACTATCAGCGTCTGTCTTCCTCTTGAAGACCCATTTATTTTCTATGGCTTGCCGATCATCGGCAAGTCCACCAAAGTCCACACTTTGTTCTCATACATGGATCCTATCTCAGATTTCTTGGCCTCCAGCCATTTCCCGAAATCTGGGCTCATCATCGCTTCCACATAGTTCGTAGGTTTATCATGGTCTAGTAACATGACTACCAGATCAGGATTACCATACCACTCTGGTGCGAACTATACTTTGGAAGACCTACGAGGTTCGATAGTAACTTGATCTAAAGCTTCATGATCATCATCATTAGCTTCCTCACTAATTGGTGTAGGAATCACAGGAAGTGATTTCTGTGATGTACTACTTTCCAATAAGGGAGCAGGTACAGTTACCTCATCAAGTTCTACTTTCCTCCCACTCACTTCTTTCGAGAGAAACTCCTTCTCTAGAAAGGATCCATCTTATCAATGAATAACTTGCTTTCGGATCTGTGATAGAAGGTGTACCCAATAGTTTCCTTTGGGTATTCTATGAAGACACACTTCTCCGAATTGGGGTTTGAGCTTATCAGGTTGAAACTTTTTCACATAAGCATCGCAGTCCCAAACTTTAAGATACGACAACTTTGGTTTCTTGCCAAACGACAATTAATAAGGCATCGTCTCAACGGACTTTGATGGTGTCCTTTTTTTTAAAGTGAATGCAACTGTCTCTAATGCATAACCCCAAAAAGATAGTGGTAACGCAATAAGAAACATCATAGATCACACAATATCCAATAAAGTGCGGTTACGATGTTCGAACACCACATAACGCTTTGGTGTTCCAGGTGGCGTGAACTGTGAAACAATTCCACATTTTTTTATATGAAAGCCAAACTCGTAACTCAAATATTCTCCTCCACGATCAGATCATAGAAACTTTATTTTCTTGTTACGATGATTCTCCACTTTACTCTGAAATTCTTTGAACTTTTCAAATGTTTGAGACTTGTGTTTCATTAAGTAGATATACTCATATCTGCTCAAATCATTTGTGAAGGTCAGAAAATAATGATACTCGCCACGAGCATCAACACTCATTGGACCGCATACATCGGTATGTATTATTTCCAACTAGTCAGTAGCTCGTTCAATTGTTCCGGAGAACGGAGTTTTAGTCATATTGCCCAAAAGGCATGGTTCGCAAATATCAAATGATTCATAACCAAGTGATTCCGAAAATCCATCTTTATGGAGTTTCTTCATGCGCTTTACACTGATATGACCCAAACGGCAGTGCCACAAATAAGTTGCACTATCATTATTAACTTTGCATCTTTTGGCATCAATATTATGAATATGTGTATCACTACGATCGAGATCCAACAAACTATTTTCATTAGGTGTATGACCATTGAAGGTTTTATTCATGTAAACAGAACAACAATTATTCTTTGACTTTAAATGAATAACCATATTGCAATAAACATGATCAAATCATATTCATGCTCAATGCAAACTCCAAATAACATTTATTTAGGATCAACACTAATCTCGAAAATATAGGGAGTGTGCGATGATGATCATATCAATCTTGGAACCACTTCCAACACACATCATCACTTCACCCTCAACTAGTCTCTGTTTATTCTGCAACTCATGTTTCGAGTTACTAATCTTAGCAACCGAACAAGTATCAAATACCCAGGGGTTACTATAAACACTAGTAAGGTACACATCAATAACCTGTATATCAAATATACCCTTGTTCACTTTGCCATCCTTCTTATCCACCAAATATTCAGGGCATTTCCGCTTCTAGTGACCATTTCCTTTGCAGTAGAAGCACTCAATTTCAGGCTTTGGTTCAGCGTTGGGCTTCTTCACGGAAGTGACAACTTGCTTGCCATTCTACTTGAAGTTTCCCTTTCTTTCCCTTTGCCCTTTTCTTGAAACTAGTGGTCTTGTCAATCATCAACACTTGATGCTCTTTCTTGATTTCTACCTTCATCAATTTCAACATCACGAAGAGCTCGAGAATTGTTTTCGTCATCCCTTGCATACTATAGCTCATCATGAAGTTCTAGTAACTTGGTGAAGGTGACTAGAGAACTCTGTCAATCACTATCTTATCTGGAAGATTAACTCCCACTTGATTCAAGCGATTGTAGTACCCAGACAATCCGAGCACATGCTCACTAGTTGAGCTATTCTCCTCCATCTTTTAGCTATAGAACTTGTTGGAGACTTCATATCTCTCAACTCGGGTATTTGCTGGAAATATTAACTTCAATTCCTGGAATATCTCATATGGTCCATGACGTTCAAAACGTCTTTGAAGTCCCGATTCTAAGCCATTTAAGTATGGTGCACTAAACTATCAAGTAGTCATCATTTTGAGCTAGCCAAACGTTCATAATGTCTGCATCTACTCCTGCAATAGGTCCGTCACCTAGCGGTGGATCAAGGCCATAATTCTTCTGTGCAGCAATGAGGATAAACCACAGATCACAGATCCAATCCGCATCATTGCTACTACCATCTTTCAACATAGTTTTCTCTAGGAACATATCAAAATAAACATATGAAAGCAACAACGCGAGCTATTGATCTACAACATAATTTGCAAAATACTACCAGGACTAAGTTCATGATGAATTAAAGTTCAATTAATCATATTACTTAAGAACTCCCACTTAGATAGACATCCCTCTAATCATCTAAGTTATCACGTGATCCAAATCAACTAAAGCATGTCTGATCATCATGTGAGATGGAGTAGTTTTCAATGGTGAACATCACTATGTTGATCATATCTACTATATGATTCACGCTCTACCTTTGGTCTCCAGTGTTCCGGGGCCATATCTGTATATGCTAGGCTCGTCAAGTTTAACCTGAGTATTCCGCGTGTGCAACTGTTTTGCACCCGTTGTATTTGAACGTAGAGCCTATCACACCCGATCATCACGTGGTGTCTCAGCATGAAGAACTTTCGCAATGGTGCATACTCAGGGAGAACACTTATTCCTTGAAATTTAGTGAGAGATCATCTTATAAAGCTACCGCCAAACTAAGTAAAATAAGATGTATAAAAGATAAACATCACATGCAATCAAAATATGTGACATGATATGGCCATCATCATCTTGTGCCTTTTGATCTCCATCTCCAAAGTACTATCATGATCTCCATCGTCACTGGCATGACACCATGATCTCCATCATCTTGATCTATATCAATGTGTCGTCACATGGTCGTCTCGCCAACTATTGCTCTTGCAACTATTGTTAGCGCATAGCGATAAAGTAAAGTAATTATTTGGCGCTTGCATCTTATGCAATAAAGAGACAACCATAAGGCTTCTACCAGTTGCCGATAACTTCAACAAAACATGATCATCTCATACAACAACTTATATCTCATCACGTCTTGACCATATCACATCACAACATGCCCTGCAAAAACAAGTTAGATGTCCTCTACTTTGTTGTTGCAAGTTTTACGTGGCTGCTACGGGCTGAGCAAGAACCGTTCTTACCTACGCATCAAAACCACGACGATAGTTCATCAAGTTAGTGATGTTTTAACCTTCGCAAGGACTGGGCGTAGCCACACTAGGTTCAACTAAAGTTGGAGAAACAGACACACGGGAGCCACCTGTGTGCAAAGCACGTCGGTAGAACTTGTCTCGCGTACGCGTACGCGTAATGTCGGTCCGGGCCGCTTCATCCAACAATACCGCCGGACCAAAGTATGACATGTTGGTAAGCAGTATGACTTGTATCGCCCACAACTCACTTGTGTTCTACTCATGCATATAACATCTACGCATAAAACCAGGCTCTGATGCCACTGTTGGGAACGTAGTAATTTCAAAAAAATTCCTATGCACACGCAAGATCATGGTGATGCATAGCAACGAGAGGGGAGAGTGTTGTCCACATACCCTCGTAGAACGAAAGCGGAAACGTTGATGTAGTCGTACGTCTTCACGATCCGACCGATCAAGTACCGAATGCACGGCACCTCCGAGTTCAGCACACGTTCAGCTCGATGACATCCCTCGAACTCCGATCCAGCCAAGCTTTGAGGGAGAGTTCCGTCAGCACGACAGCATGATGACGATGATGATGTTCTACCGACGCAGGGCTTCGCCTAAGCACCGCTACAATATTATCGAGGTGGATTATGGTGGAGGGGGGCACCGCACACGGCTAAGAGAACCAAGTGATCAATTGTTGTGTCTCCAAGGGGTGCCCCTCTCCCCGTATATAAAGGAGTGGCGGAGGGGGAGGGTCGGCCCTCTCTATGGCGCGCCCTAGGAGGTGTCCTACTCCCACCAGGAGTAGGATTCCCCCCCTTCCAAGTAGTAGGAGTAGGAGTCAAGGAAAGGGGAGAGAGAAGAGAAGGAAGGAGGGGGCGCAGCCCCTCCCCCAAGTCCAATTCGGACTAGGCCTTGGGGGGGCGCCCAACCTCTCCTCTCTCTTTCCCCTAAAGCCCAATAAGGCCCATATACTCCCCGGCGAATTCCCGTAACTCTCCGATACTCCGAAAAATATCCGAATCACTCAGAACCCTTCGGATGTCCGAATATAGTCGTCCAATATATCGATCTTTACGTCGCGACCATTTCGAGACTCCTCATTATGTTCCCGATCTCATCCGGGACTCCAAACTCCTTCGGTACATAAAAACACATAAACTTATAATATAACCATCATCGAACTTTAAGCGTGTGGACCCTACGGGTTCGAGAACTAGGTAGACATGACCGAGACACATCACCAGTCAATAACCAATAGCGGAACCTGGATGCTCATATTGGCTCCCACATATTCTACGAAGATCTTTATCGGTCAAACCGAATAACAACATACGTTGTTCCCTTTGTCATCGGTATGTTACTTGCCCGAGATTCGATCGTCGGTATCTCAATACCTAGTTCAATCTCGTTACCGGCAAGTCTCTTTACTCGTTATGTAATGCATCATCCCGCAACTAACTCATTAGTCACATTGCTTGGAAGGCTTATAGTGATGTGCATTACCGAGAGGGCCCAGAGATACCTCTCCGACAATCGGAGTGACAAATCCTAATCTCGAAATACGCCAACTCAACAAGTAGCTTCGAAGACACTTTTAGAGCACCTTTATAATCACCCAGTTACGTTGTGACGTTTGGTAGCACACAAAGTGTTCCTCCGGTAAACGGGAGTTGCATAATCTCATAGTCATAGGAACATGTATAAGTCATGAAGAAAGCAATAGCAACATACTAAATGATCAAGTGCTAAGCTAACGGAATGGGTCAAGTCAATCACATCATTCACCTAATGATGTGATCCCGTTAATCAAATGACAACTCATGTCTATGGTTAGGAAACTTAACCATCTTTGATTCAACGAGCTAGTCAAGTAGAGGCACACAAGTGACACTATATTTGTCTATGTATTCACACATGTATTATGTTTCCGGTTAATACAATTCTAGCATGAATAATAAACATTTATCATGAAATAAGGAAATAAATAATAACTTTATTATTGCCTCTAGGGCATATTTCCTTCAATTCGTACAATAGAAGAGTTCCGAAAAGTTTCGGATAAAGCCAGAGTGCCGGAGGGGTTACCGAAACCCCTGGGGAACCAATGGGCCACCATGGGCCTTAGTGGAGAGAGAGAAGGGCGGCCAGGGCAAGCCGTGCCCCCTGCCCCCTTGGAGTCCGTATAGGACAAGGGAAGGGGGGGTGGCACCCCCTTTCCTGCTCCCTTTCCCTCTCCTTTCCTTCCCCCTTCTCCCTTGTGGTGGAATCTTACTAAGACTAGTAGTCCTAGTAGGACTGCTCTCTTGGGGCATGCCCTAGGGGTCGGCCAGCCTCCCCCCTTTCTCCTTTATATACAGGGGCAAGGGCCACCCTAGAACACACAAGTTTCTCTTAACTGTGTGCGGTGCCCCCCTCCACAGTTACACACCTCGACCATACCATCGTAGTGCTTAGGCGAAGCCCTGCACTGGTAGCATCATCATCACCGTCGCCACGCCATCGTGCTGATGGAACTCATGCTCGTCCTCAACTAGATCAAGAGCACGAGGTACGTCATCAAGCTGAACGTGTGCTGAACGAGGAGGTGTCGTACGTTCGGTACTTGATCGGTTGAATCGCGAAGAAGTTCGACTACATCAACCACGTTATTGAAACGCTTCCGCTTTCGGTCTACGAGAGTACGTGGACACGGTCTCTCATCTCGTTGCTATTCTTCACCTAGATAGATCTTGCGTGATCATAGGATTTTTTTTGAAATTACCGTGTTCCCCAACAGTGGTATCCGAGCCAGGCCTATGCGTAGAAGTTATATGCACGAGTAGAACTCAAAGTGTTGTGGGTGATAATAGTCATACTTCTTACCACCAACATCTTACTTTGATTTGGCGGTATTGTTGGATGAAGCGGCCCGGACTGACATAACATGATCGCGTTCATGAGACTGGTTCTACCAACGTGCTTTTGCACATACGTGGCTGGCTGGTGTCTGTTTCTCCAACTTTAGTTGAATCGAGTTTGACTACGGTCGGTCCTTGTTGAAGGTTAAAACAACACACTTGACAAAAAATCGTGGTGGTTTTGATGCGTATGTAAGAACGGTTCTTGCTAGAAGCCCGTAGCAGCCACGTAAAACTTGCAACAACAAAGTAGAGGACGTCTAACTTGTTTTTGCAGGGCTTGCTGTGATGTGATATGGTCAAGGCATGATGTGATATAAATTGTTGTATGATATGATCATGTTTTATAACAAAGTTATCGGCAACTGGCATGAGCCATATGGTTGTCGCTTTATTGTATGCAATGCAATCACCATGTAATTGTTTTGCTTTATCACTAAGCGGTAGCGATAGTCATAGTAACAATAGTTGGCGAGACGACAATGATGCTATGATGGAGATCAAGGTGTCGGGCCGGTGACGATGGAGATCATAATGATGCTTCGGTGATGGAGATCATTGTTGGGGAACATAGTAATTTCAAAAAAAATCCTACGCACACGCAAGATCATGGTGATGCATAGCAACGAGAGGGGAGAGTGTGTCCACGTACCCTTGTAGACCGAAAGTGGAAACGTTAGCACAATGCGGTTGATGTAGTCGTACGTCTTCACGATCCGACCGATCAAGTACCGAACGCACGGCACCTCCGAGTTCTCCACACGTTCAACTCGATGACGTCCCTCGAACTCTGATCCAGCCGAGCTTTGAGGGAGAGTTCCGTCAGCATCATGGCGCGGTGACGATGATGATGTTCTACCGACGTAGGGCTTTGCCTAAGCACCGGTGCGATATTATCGAGGTGGACTATGGTGGAGGGGGGCACCACACACGGCTAAGAGATCCAAGGGATCAATTGTTGTGTCTCCAAGGGGTTCCTCCCTCCCCGTATATAAAGGAGTGGAGGAGGCGAGGGGGCCGGCCACCCTAGGCGCGCCCCATGAGGAGTCCTACTCCCACCGGGAGTAGGACTTCCCCCTTCCATGTGGGAGTAGGAGAGGAGAGGGAAGGAGAGAGGGAGGGAAAGGAAAGGGGGGCGCCGGGCCCCCCTCCTTGTCCAATTCAGACTGGGGGGAAGGGGCGCCCGGCTGCCCTAGGCCGCCCCTCCTCTTCTCCCCTAGGGCCCAATAGGCCCATTAGTCTCCCCGAGGGGATCCGGTAACCCCCCGGTACTCCGGTATATGCCCGATACTCCTCGAAACCATTCCGGTGTCCGAACATAGTCGTGTAATATATTGATCTTTATGTCTCGACCATTTCGAGACTCCTCATCATGCCAGTGATCACATCCGGGACTCCGAACTACCTTCAGTACACTAAAACACATAAACTCATAATATAACCGTCATGAAACTTTAAGCGTGCGGACCCTACGGGTTCGAGATCTATGTAGACATGACCGAGACATGTCTGCGGTCAAAAACCAATAGTGGAACCTGTATGGTCATATTGGCTCCCTATATTCTACGAAGATCTTTATCGGTCAAACCACATGACAATATACGTTGTTCCCTTTGTCATCGGTATATTACTTGCCCAAGATTCGATCGTCGGTATCTCAATTCCTAGTTCAATCTCATTACCGGCAAGTCTCTTTACTCGTTACGTAATGCATCATCCCGTAACTAACTCATTAGCTACATTGCTTGCAAGGCTTATAGTGATGTGCATTACCGAGAGGGCCCAGAGATACCTCTCCGACAATCGGAGTGACAAATCCTAATCTTGAAATACGTCAACTCAATAAGTACCTTCGGAGACACCTATAGAGCACCTTTATAATCACCCAGTTATGTTGTGACATTTGGTAGCACACAAAGTGTTCCTCCCGTAAGCGGGAGTTACATAATCTCATAGTCATAGGAACATGTATAAGTCATGAAGAAAGCAATAGCAACATACTAAACGATCAAGTGCTAAGCTAATGAAATGGGTCAAGTCAATCACATCATTCTCCTAATGATGTGATCCCACTGATCAAATGATGACTCATATCCATGGTTAGGAAACTCAACCATCTTTGATCAATGAGCTAGTCAAGTAGAGGCATACTAGTGACACTATGTTTGTCTATGTATTCACACATGTATTATGTTTCCGGTTAATACAATTCTAGCATGAATAATAAACATTTATCATGATATGAGGAAATAAATAATAACTTTATTATTGCCTCTAGGGCATATTTCCTTCAATCATGAGGACGAGACGATGATGGCCATATCATGTCACATATTTTGATTGCATGTGATGTTTATCTTTTATGCCTCTTATTTTGCTTAGTACGGCGGCAACATTATAATATGATCCCTTACTAAATTTCAAGGTATAAGTGTTCTCCCTGAGTATGCACCGTTGCTACAGTTCGTCGTGCCGAGACACCACGTGATGATCGGGTGTGATAAGCTCTACTTTCACATACAACAGGTGCAAGCCAGTTTTGCACACGCAGAATACTCGGATTAAACTTGACGAGCCTAGCATATGCAGATATGGCCTCGGAACACTGAGACCGAAAGGTCGAATGTGAATCATATAGTAGATATGATCAACATAGTGATGTTCACCATTGAAAACTACTCCATCTCACGTGATGATCGGACATGGTTTAGTTAATTTGGATCAGATGATCATTTAGATGACTAGAGGGATGTCTATCTAAGTGGGAGTTATTAAGTAATATGATTAACTGAACTTTAATTTATCATGAACTTAGTCCTGATAGTTATTTTGCATGTCTATGTTATTGTAGATCAATGGCCCGTGCTACCATTCCTTTGAATTTTAATGCGTTCCTAGAGAAAGCTAAGTTGAAAGATGATGGCAGCAACTACACGGACTGGGTCCGTAACTTCAGGATTATCCTCATTGCTGCATAGAAGAATTACATCCTGGAAGCGCCGTTGGGTGCCAGGCCTGCTGTAGATGCTACTGATGACGTTAAGAACATCTGGCAGAGCAAAGCTGGTGACTACTCGATAGTTCAGTGTGCCATGCTTTATGGCTTAGAATCGAGACTTCAAAGATGTTTTGAACATGATGGAGCATATGAGATGTTCCAAGAGTTGAAGTTAATATTTCAAGCAAATGCCCGAGTTGATAGATATGAAGTCTCCAATAAGTTCTATAGCTACAAAATGGAGGAGAATAGTTCTGTCAGTGAACACATACTCAGAATGTTTGGGTACCATAAACTTGACTCAGCTGGGAGTTAATCTTCCTGGTGATAGTGTCATTGATAGAGTTCTTCAATCAATGCCACCAAGCTATAAAGGCTTCGTGATGAACTATAATATGCAAGGGATTAACAAGACTATTCCCGTGCTCTTCGCGATGCTAAAAGCCGCGGAGGTAGAAATCAAGAAGGAGCATCAATTATTGATGGTCAACGAGACCACTAGTTTCAAGAAAAAGAGCAAAGGGCAGAAGGGGAACTTCAAGAAGAATGGCAAGAAAGTTGCTGCTCAGTAAAGAAACCCAAGTCTAGACCTAAGCTTGAAACCGAGTGCTTCTACTGCAAAGGGACTGGTCACTGGAAGTGGAACTGCCCCAAGTATTTGGCGGATAAGAAGGATGGCAAAGTGAAAGGTATATTTGATATACATGTTATTGATGTGTACCTTACTAATGCTCGTAGTAGCGCCTGGGTATTTGATACTAGTTCTGTTACTCATATTTGCAACTCGAAACAGGGGCTACGGATTAAACAAAGATTGGCTAAGGACGAGGTGACAATGCGCGTGGGAAATGGTTCCAAGGTCGATGTGATCGCCGTCGACACGCTACCTCTACATCTACCTTCGGGATTAGTTTAGACCTGAATAATTGTTATTTGGTGCCTGTGTTGAGCATGTACATTATTTCTGGATCTTATTTGATGTGAGACAGATATTCATTTAAATCAGAGAATAATGGTTGTTCTATTTATATGAGTAATATCTTTTATGGTCATGCACCCTTGCTGAGTGGTCTATTTTTGTTGAATCTCGATCGTGATGATACACATGTTCATAATATTGAAGCCAAAAGATGCAAAGTTAATAATGATAGTGCAACTTATTTGTGGCACTGCCGTTTGGGTCATATCCGTGTGAAGCGCATGAAGAAACTCCATGCTGATGGAGTTTTGGAATCACTTGATTATGAATCACTTGTTGCTTGTGAACTGTGACTCATGGGCAAGATGAGTAAAACACTATTAAATAAGTGTTGAGGCTCGTGGCGGGTATCGTTATTTTCTTACCTTCACAGATGATTTAAGCAGATATGGTTATATCTACTTAATGAAGCATAAGTCTGAAACATTTGAAAAGTTCAAAGAATTTCAGAGTGAAGTGGAAAATCATCGTAAAAAGAAAATAAAGTTTCTACGATCTGATCATGGAGGAGAATATTTGAGTTACGAGTTTGGTCTAGATTTGAAACAACTTGGGATAGTTTCACAACTTACGCCGCCTGGAACACCACAGCGAAATGGTTTGTCCGAACGTCGTAACCGTCCTTTATTAGATATGGTGCGATCTATGATGTCTCTTACTGATTTACCACTATTGTTTTGGGGTTATGCTTTAGAGACGGCTGCATTCAATTTAAATAGGGAACCATCAAAATCCACTGAGACGACGCCTTATGAACTATGGTTTGGCAGGAAACCAAAGTTGTTGTTTCTTAAAGTTTGGGGTTGCGATGCTTATGTGAAAAAGCTTCAACCTGATAAGCTCGAACCCAAATTGGAGAAGTGCGTCTTCATAGCATACCCAAAGGAAACCGTTGGGTACACCTTCTATCGCAGATCCAAAGGCAAGATATTTGTTGCTAAAAATGGATCCTTTCTAGAGAAGGAGTTTCTCTCGAAACAAGTGAGTAGGAGGAAAGTAGAACTTGATGAGGTAATTGTACCTTCTCCCTTATTGGAAAGTAGTTCATCACATAAATCAGCTCCAATGATTCCTACACCAATTAGTGAGGAAGCTAATGATGATGATCATGAAACTTCAGATCAAGTTACTACCGAACCTCATAGGTCTTCCAGAGTAAGATCCGCACCAGAGTGGTACGGTAATCCTGTTCTGGAAGTCTTGTTACTAGACCATGGTGAACCTACGAACTATCGGGAAGCAATGATGAGCCTAGATTCTGCGAAATGGCTTGAGGCCATGAAATCTGAGATGGGATCCATGTATGAGAACGAAGTGTGGACTTTGGTGGACTTGCCCGATGATTAGGAAGCCATAGAAAATAAATGGATCTTCAAGAAGAAGACCGACGTTGACGGTAATGTTACTGTCTACAAAGCTCGATTTGTTGCGAAAGGTTTTTTTGACAAGTTCAAGGAGTTGACTACAATGAGACTTTCTCACCTGTAGCGATGCTTAAGTCTGTCCGAATAATGTTAGCCATTGCTGCATTTTATGATTATGAAATTTGGCAGATGTATGTCAAAACTGCATTCCTGAATGGATTTCTGGAAGAAGAGTTGTATATGATGCAACCAGAAGGTTTTGTCGATCCAATGGGTGCTAACAAAGTGTGCAAGCTCCAGCGATCCATTAATGGATAGGTGCAAGCCTCTCGGAGTTGAAATAACCGCTTTGATAGTGTGATCAAAGCATATGGTTTTATACAGACTTTATGAGAAGCCTATATTTACAAGAAAGTGAGTGGGAGCTCTGTAGCATTTCTACTATTATATGTGGATCACATATTGTTGATTGAAAATGATATAGAATATCTGGATAGCATAAAGGGATACCCAGATAAGAGTTTTCAATGAAAGACCTCAGAGAAGCTGCTTACATATTGGGCATCAAGATCTATAGAGATAGATCAAGACGCTTAATTGGACTTTCACAAAGCACATACCTGATGACCCACAAGTGTAGGGGATCTATCGTAGTCCTTTCGATAAGTAAGAGTGTCAAACCCAACGAGGAGCAGAAGGAAATGACAAGCAGTTTTCAGTAAGGTATTCTCTGCAAGCACTGTAATTGTAGGTAACAGGTACTTTTGTGATAGGATAATTTGTAACGGGTAACAAGCAATGAAAGTAAATAAGGTGTAGCAAGGTGGCCCAATCCTTTTTGTAGCAAAGGACAATCCTGGACAAGTTCTTATATAGAGAAATGCGCTCCCGAGGACACATGAGGATTATCGTCAAGCTAGTTTTCATCACGCTCATATGATTCGCGTTCGTTACTTTGATAATTTGATATGTGGGTGGACCGGTGCTTGGGTACCGCCCTTTCTTGGACAAGCATCCCACTTATGATTAACCCCTATTGCAAGCATCCACAACTAAAAAAGAAGTATTAAGGTAAACATAACCATAACATGAAACAAGTGGATCCAAATCAGCCCGTTACGAAGCAACGCATAAACTAGGGTTTAAGCTTCTGTCACTCTAGCAACCCATCATCTACTTATTACTTCCCAATGCCTTCCTCTAGGCCCAAATAATGGTGAAGTGTCATGTAGTCGATGTTCACATAACACCACTAGAGGAAAGACAACATACATCTCATCAAAATATCGAACTAATACCAAATTCATATGACTACTAATAGCAAGACTTCACCCATGTCCTCAGGAACAAACGTAACTACTCACAAAGCATATTCATGTTCATAATCAAAGGGGTATTAATATGCATTAAGGATCTGACCATATGATCTTCCACCAAATAAACCAACTAGCATGAACTACAAGGAGTAATCAACACTACTAGCAACCCACAGGTACCAATCTGAGGTTTTGGTACAAAGATTGGAACAAGAGATGAACTAGGGCTTGAGAGGATATGGTGCTGGTGAAGATGTTGATGGAGATTGACCCCCTCCCAATGAGAGGATCGTTGGTGATGATTCCCCCCCCCCCGGAGGGAAGTTTCCCTAGCAGAACAGCTCCGCCGGAGCCCTAGATTGGTTCCGCCAAGGTTCAGCCTCGTGGCAGCGGAGTTTCGTCCCGTAAGCTTGCTTATGATTTTTCCAGGGTAAAATACTTCATATAGCAGAAGATGTCCACTGGAGGGCCGCCAGAGAGCCTACGAGGCAGGGGGGCGTGCCCAGGGGGTAGGGCGTGCCCCCCACCCTTGTGGATGGTGGGTGGCCCCCCTTAGGTATTTCTTCCGCTCAATATTTTTTATTAATTCCCAAAATGACTTTTGTGGAGTTTCAGGACTTTTGGAGCTGTGTAGAATAGGTCTCCAATATTTGCTCCTTTTTCAGCCCAGAATCCCAGCTGCCGGCATCCTCCCTCTTCATGTAAACCTTGTAAAATAAGAGGGAATAGGCATAAGTATTGTAACATAACGTGTAATAATAGCCCATAATGCAATAAATATCGATATAAAAGCATGATGCAAAATGGACGTATTAACTCCCCCAAGCTTAGACCTCGCTCACTACAAAAAAATACACTTCCGTGATGATACGTGTTTGTCACAGTAGGTCGCATTTTTTGTCATGCATGTACATCCATGACAATTTTATGACAGAATCAAGATAGTCATACCTATGCAATCGTAGAAGTGTTCCATGACATTACCAAAATTATCATCACGGAAGTGTCCACTTCCATGACGATAAATCGCGCGTCACAGAAGTGCTTTCATCCAGGGTGACTGTCAGTGTCAAAATCGGCGGATCTCGGGTAGGGGTCCCTATCTGTGCGTCAAGGCCGATGGTAACAAGAAGCAAGGGACACAGATGTTTACCCAGGTTCGGGCCCTCTCGATGGAGGTAAAACCCTACTTCCTGCTTGATTAATATTGATGATATGGGTAGTACAAGTGTAGATCTACCACGAGATTGTAGAGGCTAAACCCTAAGAGCTAGCCCATGATGGTATGATTGTAATTGTGATCGGCCTTCTAAGGACCAACCTCTCCGGTTTATATAGACACCGGAGAGGGCTAGGGTTTACATGGAGTCGGTTACAAGGAAGGAAACACAATATCCGGATCGCCAAGCTTGCCTTCCACGCAAAGGAGAGTCCCATCCGGACACGGGCCGAAGTCTTGAGTCTTGTATCTTCACGCTTCAATAGTCCAAACGTTGTACACAGTCCGGCTATCCGGATACCCCCTAATCCAGGACTCCCTCAGTAGCCCCTGAACCAGGCTTCAATGACGATGAGTCCGGTGCGTAGTATTGTCTTCGACATTGCAAGGCGGGTTCCTTCTCCGAATACTCCAAAGTGGTTATCGAACACGTAGACCGCATTCGGTCTGCAAGATGATCTTTACTCCCCGCCGTAGAGAGAATGATATTTTCACAAATGCAATCTGCTGACAACTTTTTCTGAGGACGTGATATGTTATTACGATTGGATCATTATTTGAACTGTTTTCCCACAACCAGCTACAACACATACTGCGAGACGGTTTCTT
Organism: Triticum aestivum; assembly: GCF_018294505.1. Lineage (NCBI taxonomy): Eukaryota > Viridiplantae > Streptophyta > Magnoliopsida > Poales > Poaceae > Triticum > Triticum aestivum. The sequence continues at coordinate 643,355,190 of NC_057804.1, read as the reverse complement.
TGACACGTCTTGTCAAAGCAGAGATAGTGTCCCCATATCACGGGATTCTCATCAATACGAGTGTGGGTAATCTAACCACACCACTAATCATGGCGAGTGGGAGGCGGACGGGCTTCACCAGGCAAGTGGGGAGGCGCAAAAGACTTTTACCGCCCCTATAAAGAGGTAGGGCCCCATTCTCTTTACCCACGCCTTTTCCTCCCGTTAGCTCATTCCCCTTTGTTTGAGCCCCAACGCCTAAGTACCCTCTTTCTCCATCAACAAGAGATATTCCAAAGATGTCCGGATCCCGAGCAGGAGGTAGGTGGATGGCCTCGACCGTCTAGGAGAAGGACATCAAGAAGCTCCGGAGAGCCGGGTATCTGGCCCAGAAGATCGGCCACCGTCTCCCGCCGGCGGGACAGGTCGTCCCCACTCGGGAACCTCACGAGAGAGTCATGTTCCTTCCGCATTTTGTCTGTGGGCTCGGGTTTCCACTTCACCCGTTCGTTCGGGGAGTCATGTACTACTACGGGATCAATTTTCATGATCTTTCCCCCAACTCCTTCCTCAATATCTCGATGTTCATCGTCGTGTGCGAGGCTTTTCTCCGCATCTCACCTCACTTCGGCCTAGGGCTGAAGATTTTCAATGTGAAGCCCAAGGTGGTGAGTGGCGAACACACCGAGTGCGGCGGCGCCATGGTAAGCAAGATGCCCAAGGCTGTTTGGCCGAAAGGCGCTTTCAAAGACTCCGTCAAGGAGTGGCAGCAGCAGTGGTTCTATATCACCGAACCACGTGGCAAGAAGTGGGCGGCAGCTCCAGAGTTCAGATGTGGAGCTCCACTACGGCTCACGTCCTGGCCCGAGAAGGGCCCGAAGTGGTGTTTGTCCGATGAGTTGTTACTGCTCTAGACGCGCATTCAGGGTGTTGTCGATAGGGACGTCAAACTCGTCGACGTAGTCCAGGTGATGCTAGTTCGCCTGGTTCTCCCCTGTCAGCGCTGAGCTTGTACTCTATGGGAGGTCGATCCAGCCGAGCACCAGACCCTTTGGGAGCTTTATGATTCCTCCCACAAGGATATTTGGAAGGTGCTCTTCAAGTCCGGCAAATCGTGGCCGAGCCCCGCGGAAGACCGCGGGTATCAATTATCTCATTCCGCAAGCTCGGTAAGTTACAACCACGCTTTGTCTATTCATGCTTCAGCTGGCACGTCATGAGGGTGACACCTTAATCGTGTTTCATTGTGACCTCAGGGATGGATAAAGAAGGTGGAGCGGATACATTGTCTAGCTCCTTTGCCGAAGGAACTGGCCGGACCTCTTGTGACGAAGATGCTGGTCCCCGCGCCTTACAAGGCGCCAAAGAAGGAGGCCTCCAAGAAGGCCAAGAAGACCCGGAGCGGTCTTCACCGTTGTGAGGCTTCGGACGCCAAATCCGAAGACTCCAGCGACGATCCTTTGTCTGAAGACGAAGAGGAGGAAGCAGAGGAGGATGAGCCTCACTCTGATGGCGGGAGGAAGAGGACATCCTCCACCTCTCTGGAGGCCGGATCGCCCAAGAGGGGGAAAGGTCACCCCCCGGAGGCATCCACCACGGCTGCCGATAGCAGCCCGGAGTGGGATACCAGGGCCCAGCCCCTGGAGAAGTCGTAAGTATTCAAACATGCATATGTGTCCAGGATTGTTTTTGGGTATAGTAGTTTTAACTGTTACCATATTTTGCGCAGTCCGGCAAGGTCTTGCGCCGGCCGGTCCTCATCGGAGGATTCGCTGGGCTCGGACGCCTTGGCGAGCGAGACGCCTCCACGGGCCCCTTCCCCAAAGTACGGGTGTGACACTAAGGTGTCATCTCGATAAGACCCAAATCATGGTGGACATATCCCTGGAGCCGGACACGCGGGGATGGATACAGCCCCCGGGACCTATAGGTTTCTGGGATCGATCGAGCAGCCACCCTTGATGGTGGGGGTCTGCCTACCCCGCCGGTGTCCTCTGTTCGAGAAGAGCTGCCTGGCAGTCTGTCGACATCGTTGAAGAACGCGTCTATTGTCAATGAGCATCGGGCCCTCATGGGCGCGGTGGTCGAGAAGATTCAGTCCACCGAGAGCGGGCTTAACGAGTCCTGCCTTGGCCTTATAAAGGCTTTTGAGGTATGTTTCATAGGAAACCTTTGAGGGATTGTCATAGTATGAGTAGTAGCCCCTGATGCACTGTCCGACGGAGGAGACAAAGCCGGGCAGGGGATCAAATCCTCTGCATTCGTAGGAGCCTATGTGAATGATTCATACCCTTTATGTGAAAACAGGCGTCTGTGGAGAGGGCGGCCGCTTATAATGCACAAGTGTCCGAACTGAAGCAGAGCCTTGCGCGGGCCGAGGAGGAACTCAGCCGTGTGAAGAAGCAATTGGAAGACAAGCAAGGTATGTTGAAAACATATATATTGTAGTTTGCCTGATAGAATTGTTGTGCTTAGCGAATTGTATTTGTATTGTATGCTCTAGGAGCGAGTGTTGAATACACGGCACTGAAGAAAGTTGTGGCCGATGCCAACAAGAAAGCTGCTGCCGAACAGGCGCTTCGTCAAAAACACGAGGCCAGAGTCATCGCAGCTGAGCGGGAGCTCCAGGAAGCTGTGAAGAAAAGCGAGGGCTTAGAGCAGTTCTAGTATTGAAAGAATCCGAACTTGCGCAAGCTCTCGAGGTTGCGGAAGGTGCTCGGGAAGAAGCCCGAGGTGCTGCGCGGGACATTCAGGAGGACCGGAAAGTCGCGGCTGGTAAGGCCTTCCGTATTCTTAGCCTTTGTACATGATAATGGGAAGAATCCTAAGCGGCAGGCTGAATTCTTGTGTTTCCAGGGGCTTTTGCGGATCTTCCTCGCAGCATATCAGATGCCGCCCAATTCTATCGAACCGCAGAGAAGAAGACTGCGGAGAGGGATTTCTGGTCACAGTATTTGGCGCCGAACAATCCGGTGCCTTTTATCGATCAACTGAAGCAGCTGGTCGAACTGCACCAGGCGGCTGAACTAGCCATGAAGGACTTAGTTGTCCGGCTGTGGCCTATGGAGCCAATCCCAAGCAGTTACTATGGACTCATCAAGCGGATTGTGGGTGTCTGTCCTCGGCTTGATGCTATCAAGTGATCAGTCTGTATAGAAGGCGCATGCATGGTGTTTTCCCGTGCAAAAGTGCATTGGGGGAGGCTTGATGCGGAGAAGCTGATGACTGAGGGGCCGCCGGAGGGTAAGGAGCACCGTAAGCCCGAGCTTTACTATGAAAGTGTACTGAAAGGGGCCCGCCTTGCGGCGGACAAGTGTGCTAAAGACATTATATTTCCCTGAGGGCATTTGTGCCGCTTTTTGTCATATGAGATAATGGCATGTTTATTATATATTGCCTGTTTTGTTTGAACATATGTTCTTCTTGTGTGGCTGTTAATTGTATGCAAATCCTGAGAGTTGGCCAGTCGTCGGCTTCTGCCCCCTCGTAAAAAGAATACAGGGGTGTTCGGGATATATCTGAACGCTCTTTATCCCATAGTTGAGTCCTTTTAAGGAGGTGTTTCTTTCCGCGAACCAGGCAATCGGACTATAAGGCTTTATTACTCTCACTTAGCCATAGGAGTTCGAGTATGGTCAGCGCAACACCTAGTGTACGGAAGGCCGAACTAGGGGCTCTATTGGCGCCTGATCAGAAGACCGATCCATCGCACTCAGCATTTATAATGGCGTTGTGCGGAATAAATCTTTAAGGATTTTATAACCTCTCGAACAGCTGACCAGCTCTTGCTTCATCATGATGGTCGGTTTTCGGCTTTCTCTACTGAGGTGCTCGTCCGGCTGAACCGGGACACAATCACAGTAGTTCTCCCAGTGCTACTTTAGCCGATAGTTCTGACCGTAAGGTACCGAAACATGGGAGCCGGGCAAACCCAACCTGGAAGTGCTAGTTATCGACTAGAGGGGGGGGGGGGTGAATAGGCGATTTTTATCAAAGTCTTCAAAACGTGGAAGTTTGGAAGATAAACAATAGAAATGACCTAATTGATATGCAGCGGAAGATAAACTACACAAAGCAAGCCATAGTCAAGTATGCAATAGTGGTAGCGTACGAAGACTAACAGCAGCTAGGTAGTAAGGATCAGGATGGAAGATAATATGAAGCCAATCAACAATAGTAGTGAAGCAATGAAGTCAATTAGATAAGACAGATAAGCAATGACTTCACGAAGACAAAATCAAAGTAAAGGAGGGAAGAGATAGAACCAGTCACTTGTTGAAGACACATGATTTGTTGGACCAGTTCCAGTTGCTGTGACAACTGTACGTCTGGTTGGGGAGGCTGAGATTCAACTCAGAAGACGGTGTCTTCACCTTATTCCCCTTGAACTAAGGACACCCAGTCCTCGCCCAATCACTCTGGTAAGTCTTCAAGGTATACTTCCGAACCTTCAAAGACTTCGTTAACCCGGCAATCCACAATGACTCTTGGATGCTCAGAACGCGACGCCTAACCGGCTGGAGGATACACAGTCCTCAAGTGTAATAAGTCTTCAGGTCACACAGACAGAAAGGCTTCAGTGATGCCTAACACTCTTTGGCTCTGGGTGTTTGGGCTGTGTCCTCGCAAGGATTTCTCTCTCAAAGGCTTCGAGGTGGGTTGCTCTCAAAACGACAAAAGCCGTAAACTAACTCTGAGCAGCCACCAATTTATGGTGTAGGGGGTGGGCTATTTATAGCCACAAGGCAACCCGACCTGATATGTCCGAAATGACCCTGGGTCACTAAGGAACTGACATGTGTTCCAACGGTCAGATTTCAAACACACACGACAACTTTACTTGGGCTACAAGCAAAGCTGACTCATCCAGCTCTGGATAAGATTTGCTCACATTGTCTTCGCTCGAAGACATAGGATTTGGGTTGAGCATCACTTCAGTCACTCTAACTTAGTTCACTTGGACCCCACTTAATAGTGCGGTGGTTCCTATGACTCAACAAAGAAGAAAAGGAAACAATGAAACGACTCAGTCTTCGCGCTCCATAGTCTTCACTCAATGTCTTCTCATGTCATAGACTTCAGTGTGAATATCTTCACACACCACCATTGTCTTCAATGTCTTCATACATTTTTAGGGGTCATCTCCGGTAGGTAAACCGAATGAATGAGGGACACTACCTGCGTTATCCTGCAATTCTCACAAACGCATTAGTCCCTCAACCAACTTTGTCGTCAATACTCCAAAACCAACTAGGGGTGGCACTAGATGCACTTACAATCTCCCCCTTTTTGGTGATTGATGACAAACTGGTTGAAGTTTTCAACGGGAAAGAAGTATGTGAAATTGTAAAGGATAACATATTGTCTTCATAAGTGGCAAGGGCTCCCCCTGAAGATGTGCATATAAATAATTTGCTTTTGGAATGCAAATGCACATGGCAGGTTGTACTTGTGGAGATCCTCTTCAATTTATGAAGATAATTCATCATGCATGAAATGATATAGCTAAGAGAATGATATGCATAATGACAAATGGACGTCTGCAGAATGAAAGTGCGGAAGTTATCATCGCATGTGGAAACGCAAATAAGTAGCAGACGACCATCAAGTTTAAGTGTTACAACTCAAAGAATGAAGTGTATCAAAGGCAAGAGTTCTAAGCACTAGGCAAAAATATAAAGCAACTGCCCTAATGAACCCGCTTGAAGACTATCAAACTCATACGCTTCTCCCCCTTTTGTCAGTAATGACCAAAAAGGTTTGAAGACATAGAGCATCTACTCGTCCTCATGAGGAGTAGTTGAAGCAGCAGGGTTGTCGTTGTCGTTTGGCGGTGCAGACGAACTTGGTGCAGTGTCGATGCATGCAGAAGTAGGGGGCGGTGAAGTAGCATCGTCTTCATCATCGATGACATTGGCATCGACAGTTGCCACAGAGGAAGAATAATCAGAGTCTTCAAGAGATGGAGTTCTTCGTAGGACAGCATTCTGTGGAGGAGTGGAGTCAAACTTGAATATTTTAGTGAAGCTGTCGTCTTGAAGATCAGCTTCAGCACTGAGTAGGGTCAAACTCTTCCATGAACGCCGACAAGTTTCGTGAGTGACAAACGCATTCTTGGTGGCAAGGTTTCGAATGTGATTTACATCCACCAAGAGGCTTTGCATCTGACGCTTTAGCCAAAAATGATGCTTGTCTTGCTTCTGATGTAGGTCCACAAGAAGTTCTCGGTCATTGAGGACCCGAGAGCGCTTCCGAGGCCTTTGAGCAATGGTGCTCGCAGTGGCTTCAGTTGATGCACGATGAGGCAGACGAATATTTCCAGCCATTGGATAGACATGCGTGACAGCTTGGACTCCTTCCATAGGCTGAGTGAAGCTTTGATGTTCAGCATTCTGAAGACAAAGAGGCTTCTTGGCAGGTTCAGGATATATGGCTTCAACTGACATATCAACCTCTGGTAGGAAGATCACATGATTGCGAGCAGATGGTTGATAGTTGATAGCAGAGTGTCGCTTGATGAGGCGCATGACCCATGGAGCATAGAATTTCAGTCCGAAGAGGTCAGATCCAGATGCAGCCAGTTGCCTGATGAAGAAATCTTGTGCATTGAAGCTGATGCCATTGAGGATGTAAAAGACCAATGTCTTCATGGCTCCTTCGAGTTTTGCAGCTGATGAATGTCCTTTGATAGGCCATAGAGTCCGCCTGATGATGTGATATATGGTGCGCGGCATATACTCAAGGTCATCAACAAAGAACTCCTTTGGATATTCAGCATCACGTGGCAAAGGCTTCATCATGCTCAACATCTGGCTCATATTGGGTACAAGCTTGTGGAAGATGCTCTCCAATGCATTGCGGTTGTTTTGACAACCAGGTTCATAGAGCTCTCCGGGAGTGGATAGGCCTATAAGATCAATGATGTCAAGAGCTTTGGCTTCATGATGAACATTTCCTGTCATCCACTCGAGAACCCATGTCTTCGTATCTCTGTTATAACCGCGAATGTGGAGTGCATCATAGAATTGAAGCAATAGCTCTTCATTCCAATGTTCTTTGTCTGTGACAAAGCTGAGCAGACCTGCATCACGAAAGCAGTCAAGTGCTTCTTCTAAGCAGGGCAGTCCAGCAATGGCTTCAGTGTCGAGGCGCATATGAGGGAAAATGTGCCCTTGATCATACAGAACACAAGAGTAATAGCTTCGCTGCTGATGACTCCAGAACCGATCTGATGATATTCTTGGCTTCGTGTAGGGGTTCTTTGAGCTGTCAAAGAATGTGTTGTGGCTCTTGAAGCCATTTGCATTGAAAGACCCGACAGATGTGGCAGTACCAGGAAACCTTGGCAGTCTTGGCTTTGGCTTCTGGACCTGAGGCCTATGCTCAATGTGATAGTCAAATTGAGGACCAGAGACAGCAGGCGGAGGGACCAGAACAGGCCATCTGACGGTGATTAGCTCGCCATGGTTGTATGCTTGCTCAATTGTATAGGGCCTTGGTGGTGGAACAGGAGCAGTGGCAGCAACAGTGGCTTCGGGCTACACATCAGAAGCTTCAGGTGCATTATCAGCATTGGCTTCTGGTATGGGGCTTGGGACAGGCTCCACATTTGCTTCAGCCATGACTATGTCATCGGCTTCATTGGTGTTGGTGGTGGCAGCCTCAAGGTTTTCAACCTCCACTTGCTGAACTGGAGGGTCAGGCACAGACACGTTCACATCGTGAACAACTTCTTCAGGAATGGGGGGGGGGGTGTAGAGACACGTTCTTCTTGACGTTCATCATCGGCTGATGCAGCCGGATTGTCTTCAGCAGCTGGTGCTTCAGACGCTGAGACATTCATAGCAGGAGTGGCTTCTGAAAACACTTGACGTGCAACAGGTTGCTGGTGCACTTTTCCTTCTGGAACGCTCAGAAGAGGGGCTTGAGGCCTTGGTCCTTTGCGAAGCCTTTGTAGTACAGGCGACGCCTTTGGAGATGGAGTGGGCAGGCCCTCATCCTCTTCAACTTGTACGGATGGTGTGGTTTGTTGTTGTTGGGGAGTGCTGGGGGAGTCTTGTTCTTGCGGGCGATCAGCCCATGAAGCATCCTGAGCAATTGGCGTTAGAGGACGACCAATGCTGATGATTTCGTTGTTCGTACGAATAGGCGATGATACCACATTATATTCAATTTGAGGAAGAACTTCATCATCTTCAACATTGTCATCTTGATCAATGTCTTCAGCAGCGGTGGGTTCAGCTGCGGGAATCTCTTCAGCTTCAGGAGCCTCTGTGGAAGCAGGCTCATGAACAGTCATGCGAAGTTCTTGGGATGCAGATGCAGGACGAACCACCGAGATGGGTTCAACGACAATGGGCTCTGTGGGAGCAGCCCGACTCTTCTTGGTCTTGCACTTCTTCTTGGAGGGAGCAGCTTCAGAGGCTTCGGAGGTTTTCCTTTTTCTGGCTTCAGCCTCTGCAGCCCTCGTCTTCTTCTGTTCTGAAGCGGTAGTAGTGACTCGTGGCTTTGAGCCAGTCATGCTGCTTGGGAAGACAATGCGAGGTTCATCTGGCCTTGAAGGTGCAGAATGGACAGTCGATTTCTTCTTCTTTGCATCCATCCTAGGGTCGATGCCAGGACGACCAAGAGCTTTGCGCTTCTCAGCCTCATTGTAGGCAAGCACACACTTGTCAGCTAGACTCTTCATACGCTCTCTGGAGCCTCAAGCTTCTTCACGCTTGTTGTGAAAGGCTTCTTTGAGCTCGTGCACCATGATCTTGAAGTTCCTGACATCTTGCACGTTGAGCGTGGCCACATGCTTCTTGAACTGAGCCTTTTCATAGTCAATCTTGTGCTTCAGTTTGATGATGCACTGAGCAATAGCTAGCTCAGAAGCAATGGTGCCATTGAAGGCAACGCTGAGGCCAATTGGAAGTTTCAGATCATCAAAGCTGAGATTTGGTGTGTCAAACCACTCATCAATGAAATTATGGATGATTGCCACGTCAAAGAGAGGCAAGTTGTTGAAGATCTCTGCTTCTTCCTTGCTCTTGATCAGTTGCTCAAGAGCATCATCTGCAAGATCGTCATCGCTGGACAGATCAATGGGCTCTTCACGCAGAATAGCAGCAGGAGTCAAAGCCTGATCAGTACTCTTGACGATTTTCTTTTTCTTCTCCATCTTCTTGGAGATGCATGAAAGATCTTCAGACTGCACACTGACTTCAGGAGGTGCAGTGGCCAGTGGCTTCACACGAGAAGCTTTTGGAGGTGCAGCTGATGATGAAGCCTTAATCTTCTTTGGCTTCTGCGGCCTTGGAGTAGGAGCTGGGGCTTCATCAGAATCAGCATCATTGTCAGAATGATCCACTTTGGCACCTTGTACCAAGATGTAGGAGATGAGGCCATCAAGGTTTGCAAAGGGGCCAACTCTATTCTCTTCAGCTTCACGTGTGCCATCATCACGGGGAGCAGAGGGGCCAGGATTGAAGTCTAATCCCCATGACTTCTTGTTTTCCTTTGCTGAAGCCTTAGCATACTGAAAATTGCGCTTTAAGAGATTGTCGTCATGACACCAGAGCAATGATGATGGGTCGGTTTCTTCAGGCTGTGGTCCACGGACCATGCAAGGATAGAATTCTTGCACAATGGCTTCAGCTTTGTTCTTGGGGGGAAGGCCTCGATAGAGAATATCACCCCAAGGGCTCTTGATAGCATTTTTCTCAGCGTACTCCTGGGTCACGAACTTGTACTTGTACCACTGTTCAGCCCAATAGCATCGAATCCATTGGATTCAAGTCTTGCGCTGACTGTAATCTTCTTCAGGATCTGTTTTGTAGATTTCTGCAAGATAATCAGGCAAATCCTTTGAAGTTCCCCCACGACGCTGTCTGCCACCCTTCCTGACAGATTTCTCCATAGCCATGAACTTCAAACTAAACGGTTTGAATATGTTCAAAGGCTTCAAAGGCTTTCGCTTGCTGGTCAGACAGGAACTGGCTTCAGGAGAATCAATGTGTTGCTGTAAGAATTCTGCAAACGAATGCAGACTATGAGAAACTAGGGATTCTCCCACGTACATGTACCTGTGACAGCATTAGAGATGCGAGGGAAGGGGAAGAGGTCATATGCATTCTCAGAAGATTTTGAAGATAAATCAGTTTGAAGACATTGACCTCATGTTGTGAAGACATTCACTTATATATTGAGAGTCGGTTCTAGATTTGTACAAATTCGTGAATAAGTACAAGTGAGGAATCTAACTAGATGTGAAGCTTAAGTGAATATACTAGGCATTATGAGATGCAGACAGAGTAGATCTAACTTTGTATAGACAGAAACCAATTTTGGTAAATTGGATGAATCATTGAGGATCAAAAAGCTGGTAAAAATAGAGTTATATTTACCACACGAAGAACTGCTAGATGGGAAGAATTTGCAGACCGAGCAGTTCAGTCCACCGTGCCCTAACTTGGCGACGGAGGACACCTACGGCGGCGGCGAAGTGGACGATGCCCACGGCCGGCGTGAGGACAGCGTCGGAGAAGTCGCGGCAGCTAAGCGCTTTGTCGTTGGCGTCGTCGAGAGCTAGCGGTGGCGCTAGGGTTTTGACGAGGTGGAGAGGTGGAAGAAGGTTTTCTTGACCGCAGGGGACACGTATTTATAAGCAGGTGTGCGGCACAGCGCAATTACGCAGGTGCCCCTGTCTATTCACATCCGTGGGACACGTGGCAAGCATGCAACATACTCAGAGTTGTCCCACGTTCCCATGCCCGCCAAGTTTGTCGGATGGTTGTTCCGGCTTCTCCGGATATCGACAATAAAGATGAATCACTTAAATAGGACTTGATGTTTGTCTCTGTGTCTTCTGCTGACAAGGATGCAGAGAAGACATTCGACAGTTTCAATAGAATGCATATGATTTGGACAGATAGAGTTTGAGATAGTAAGCATAGAGAGATTAGGGTCCGATCACATTCACTTAGTTCAAAAGATTCAACACTGAAGACATAGCTATAAGTGAATGCTATAGAGGACAGAATACTAGTATATATATATATATATATATATATATATATATATATATATATATATATATATATGAGAAAGCAATCAACTCAACATAGTGAAGTAAATCATGAAGATAAGTTAAAAGTTGAGGTCAAATCAATATGCGAAGATATTCAACAATAACGCCATGAGTGAAACACTTCAAACCAAGAAATTTTGGTGGTGGCGTTACCCACCGTATAGGAAGTATTAGACCCAGACACGGCGCACAATTATCATGGCGCTCTGAAGTCAAATTCCACATTAATGTATTCACACTCAGAATGTAAGTTTTCATTGACTGAAGATATACTTTACTTCCTGTGTTGCACATCTAAGTCATCAACATGCATAAGTGTTAGGATGTGTGCCTGATCACAGGACATTTGAGGATTCCAAGATATTTAGCTCACACCGTAACTTGCAAAACCTTTTCTCATCCAAGGGCTTTGTGAAGATATCTGCCAGTTGCTCTTCAGTGTTGACGTGAATGATGTCAATATCTTTCTTCATGACATGATCTCTGAGAAAATGATGACGAATTTCAATGTGCTTTGTCTTCGAGTGCTGAACTGGATTGTTGGCAATCTTGATGGCGCTTTCGTTCTCGCAGAAGAGAGGGACTTGCTTCAGATTGATGCCATAGTCCTTGAGAGTTTGCTTCATCCACAGAAGCTGAGCACAACAAGATCCAGCAGCAATGTATTCAGATTCAGCAGTTGAGAGTGATACACAGTTCTACTTCTTTGAAGACCAACAGACAAGTAATCGTCCCAGAAAGTGACATGTTCCTGATGTTGACTAGCGATCCACCTTGTCACCAGCATAATCAGCATCCGAGAATCCAACCAGATCAAACCTTGAGCCCTTTGGATACCATAATCCGAGTGTTGGGGTGTAAGCCAAATATCTAAGAATTCGCTTCACAGCTAAGTGATGCGATTCCTTTGGTGCCGCTTGGAATCGAGCACACATGCAAACACTAAGCATAATATCTGGCCTAGATGCACACAGGAAAAGTAAAGAACCAATCATGGTGCGGTATACCTTTTGATCGAACTCTTTACCATTATCATCAGGACCAAGATGATGTTTGGCTGGCATTGGCGTCGTGTAACCTTTGCAATCTTGCATGCCGAACTTCTTCAGACAATCTTTGAGATATTTTTCTTGAGATATGAAGATGCCATTTCTTTGCTGATGGATTTGAAGACCAAGAAAGAACTTTAGCTCACCCATCATGGACATCTGATATTGCTCTTGCATCATGTATCCAAACTCATCACTATACTTCTGGTTGGTGCAGCCGAAGATTATGTCATCCACATATATTTGGCACACAAACAGTTCACCATCATATGTTTTCGTGAAGAGTGTGGGATCTAGAGATCCTGGTTTGAAACTTTTACTCTTCAGGAAGTCTTTGATTGTATCATACCAAGCGCGAGGAGCTTGTTTGAGGCCATACAGTGCTTTGTTGAGTTTGTACACCATATCAGGATGTTTTGGATCTTCAAAGCCAGGTGGTTGAGCAACATACACTTCTTCTTCAATCTTGCCATTGAGGAAAGCACTCTTCACATCCATTTGATATAGCAAGATGTTGTGGTGATTTGCATAGGCTAGCAGTATGCGAATAGCTTCAAGCCTAGCCACAGGAGCAAATGTTTCATCGAAGTCAATTCCTTCAACTTGAGTATATCCTTGAGCCACAAGACGTGCTTTGTTTCTGATGACTTGACCATGCTCATCTTGTTTGTTCTGATATATCCATTTTGTGCCAATAATGTTATGCTTGCGAGGGTCAGGGCGCTTGACAAGTTCCCAAACATTATTCAGCTTGAAATGTTGAAGTTCTTCTTGCATGGCTTGAATCCATTCAGGTTCCATAAAGGCTTCAGCAACTTTCTTGGGTTCAGATATTGATACAAATGAAAAATGCCCACAGAAATTTGCTAACTATGTTGCTCTTGATCGAGTAAGCAGACCAGGTGCATTGATGCTATCAATTATCTTCTCAATTTGTACTTCATTTGCAACACGAGGATGAACTGGACGAAGCCCTTGCTCATGTTGATTATTGTCATCATTAGGAGGATTGTCTTCGGTCTGAGCATTGTCTTCATGTTGGTTTGGTGCAGAAATGATAAGTTCCTCTTCAGGCTGTGCTTCAGAGGGCATGATTTCACCAGTTCCCATTAGCTTGATAGATTCACTGGAAGGAGCTTCATCTAGTGTGCTTGGCAGGAGCTCTCGTTGTGAACCATTGGTTTCATCAAATCGCACATCCACTGTTTCAATGATTTTGTAGTGGAAAAGGTTGAAGACTCTGTAAGAGTGTGAATCCTTTCCATAGCCAAGCATGAAGCCTTCGTGAGCTTTGGGTTCAAATTTTGACTTGTGATGGGGATCCTTGATCCAGCATCTAGCACCAAAAACTCTGAAGTAGCTGACATTTGGCTTCTTGCCAGTAAGGAGCTCATAGGATGTTTTGCCCAGAAGCTTGTGGATGTAAACACGGTTAATGATGTGACATGCAGTATCAATAGCTTCAGGCCAGAACTTTCTTGGTGTCTTGTACTCGTCGAGCATTGTTCGAGCCATCTCAACGAGGGTTCTGTTCTTGCGCTCAACAATGCCATTTTGTTGAGGTGTGTACGGAGTAGAAAATTCATGAGTGATTCCCATTGTATCCAGATATAGATCAAGGCCGGTGTTCTTGAATTCAGTGCCGTTATCACTTCTGATATGCTTGATCTTGACGCCATAATTGTTCATTCCTCGATTTGCAAATCGTCTGAAGACATCTTGTACTTCAGTCTTGTAGAGAATTATGTGCACCCATGTATATCTTGAGTAGTCATCAACAATGACGAAGCCATAGAGACACGCCATTGTTGTGAGTGTGGAGTAGTGAGTAGGGCCAAATAAGTCCATGTGCAATAGCTCAAAGGGTTGAGATGTCGTCATGATTGTTTTCGAGGGGTGCTTGGCCCTTGTCATCTTCCCAGCTTCGCAAGCACCACACAAATGATCTTTCTTGAACTTGACACCTTCGATGCCTATGACATGCTTCTTCTTGACGAGTGTGTGCAAGTTCCTCATGCCAGCATGCCCCAGCCTTTGATGCCAGAGCCAGCATTCTGAAGCTTTTGCAAGAAGACATACGGCAAGCTGTGGTCCTGCTGAGAAATCTACCATGTATAGATCACCTTTCCTATACCCTTCAAAGACTAGAGACTTGTCAGATTCCGTTAGTACAAGGCAACGATATTTTCCGAATATCACAATCATGTTTAAGTCACAAAGCATTGAGACAGACATTAAGTTGAATCCAAGGGATTCAACAAGCATCACTTTATCCATGTGTTGATCCTTTGAGATTGCAACTCTACCTAGACCCAATACCTTGCCTTTACCAGTGTCAGCAAATGTGATTTGGCTCTTGTCGGATGGATGTAAGGTTGAGTCCATGAGAAGGCTTCAATCACCAGTCATATGATTAGTGCATCCCTTGTCCATAATCCATTCTGAAGCACGAGGTGTCATACCCTACAGTGCAGTAAGGAGGATAGGCTTCACAATGTATGTTGTGAAGCATAAGCAGTTGATGCACACTTGGATTATCACAACATAGATGAAAGTTAGCACACAGTATGACAGGTAAGCGATTCATATGTGGAATACATAGTAAGTCATTTTCTCATGCGTCCCTTTGTTTTTTAGTTCCCCAGCAATAATATCGGACGCCTTTGATTGCTGCTGGAGACCATGTTCTGCAAAAGAGAGTTAGTTCTTCTTCTCCACCCACATCTTTAGGGGTGGCTTAGAAGCAATGAGTCTAAGTGCAGCATCTGAGAATTTCGGCTTTGGAGCCCTAGCAAATAGCCTTGCAGGAGATGAATGATACTCATATGAATAAGCAGAAAAGTTCTTAGTATTATGAACATAGCGGTTTGAAGACACACGCTCATATTCATAAGTTTGAGTGTGATTTCCCTGCAAAACATTGGCGTTAGGGTGACTCAGGTGAGTCATGTTTCCGTATGAAGTCGTTTGACCATGTGACGCCTTTGGTCTGGGGTTTGTCTTCTTCCCCGGTGGTGTCATGACAACATTCACAGGAAGATTCTCAAGACAGCTTTTTGGAACCCAGATCTTCTTCATTGGCGGTCCATTCCTGCAGTTAGTACCAATATACCTGGCAAACACTTCACCATTCTGATTTTTGAACAGTTTATAGTTTGCATCAAGGGATTCATCAATGATAATAGGATTAGCATAGGTAAAGCCAGATAAAGTGGATGGATCCACTGAAGGTTCCTTTGCAGCAACCCATGTGGTTTTGGGATACTGCTCAGGCTTCCAGTAGGAACCATCAGCATTCATTTTCCTCTCGAACCCAACACCCTCTTTTTTAGGGTTTCGGTTCAGAATCTGCCTTTTGAGGACATCACATAGTGTCTGATGCCCTTTCAGACTTTTATACATCCCTGTTTCAAGCAATGTCTTCAACCTAGCATTTTCATCAGCAATAGTAGTGGTATCCTCAGAAGAGGGGTTAGTTACCACATCAGTAGTTGAAGACAGAGCAACAGTAGCAGCAGTGAAACATTCAGCAACAGAGGCAGCGTTATCACGCTCAATGCATTTTAAGAATGGTAGTTCAAATTTATCCTGAGCAACGCTGATTTGTTGAGCAACTAATGAATCGTGCTTCTTCAGAAGATCTTCATAATCCACTCTTATCTTTTCAAGATCTTGCTCTCTTTGAAGACATTCAGAAGAGAGTTTCTCATGATCACACAAGAGAGCATTATGTTGATCTTGAAGGGGGTCAAACTTGGAATGAAGTATCTGAAGACTCTCAGCCAAAGCTTTTGACTGATACATTTCTTCGCCCAACATATCATCGCTCTTACTTAGCATGTTTTGAATCCTTTCCAAAGCTCTTTGTTGTTTAGTGGCAAGTGAAGCAAGTTTGACATAGCTGGGGCCAAATTCATCACCTAATTCATCATCACTAGTTTCAGATAGGTAGCATTCAGTTACCTTAGCACCCCCAGCCATGAGGCATGGTGAAGATGAAGACGATTCAGGTGGAAAGGTCATCTCTTTAAGAGACTCTTTGTAATAATCAAGCCAAGGATCATGACGATTAAGATGACTGTCATAGACCTCGGAAAGCCGGTCCCAGATTAGCTTCGTGTGATTGAGGTGCATGACGTTCCTGAACTGATTTCGGGACAGGCAGGAGTAGATGACATCCTTTGCTGTGAGGTTCAGTAGAGTGTACTTGCGAATGTCATCAGCCTCTGCCATCTTGCATAGATCGGTAAGACCAATCTCAGTGAGGGTCCATAGTTCGTTGTCCATAGCCATGAGTCGTTTCTTCATCATGGCTTTCCACCGAGGATACTCATGACCGTCAAAGGTGGGGCAAGATACATTCCTCAATCCTGCAGTCGACATAGCTAAACTCCAGGTGGTTAAACCGAATCACACAGAACAAGGGAGCACCTTGATCTGATACCAATTGAAAGTGCTAGTTATCGACTAGAGGGGGGTGAATAGGCGATTTTTATAAAAGTCTTCAAAACGTGGAAGTTTCGAAGATAAACAATAGAAATGACCTAATTGATATGCAGCGGAAGATAAACTACACAAAGCAAGCCATAGTCAAGTATGCAATAGTGGTAACGTACGAAGACTAACAGCAGCTAGGTAGTAAGGATCGGGATGGAAGATAATACGAAGCCAATCAACAATAGTAGTCAAGCAATGAAGTCAATCAGATAAGACAGATAAGCAATGACTTCACGAAGACAAACTCAAAGTAAAGGAGGGAAGAGATAGAACCAGTCACTTGTTGAAGACACAGGATTTGTTGGACCAGTTACAGTTGCTGTGACAATTGTACATCTGGTTGGGGAGGCTGAGATTCAACTTAGAAGACCGTGTCTTCACCTTATTCCCCTTGAGCTAAGGACACCCAGTCCTCGCCCAATCACACTGGTAAGTCTTCAAGGTAGACTTCCGAACCTTCACAGACTTCATTCACCCGGCAATCCACAATGACTCTTGGATGCTCAGAACGCGACGCCTAACCGGCTGGAGGATACACAATTCTCAAGTGTAATAAGTCTTCAGGTCACACAGACAGAAAGACTTCAGTGATGCCTAACACTCTTTGGCTCTGGGTGTTTGGGCTTTGTCCTCGCAAGTATTTCTCTCTCAAAGGCTTCGAGGTGGGTTGCTCTCAAAACGACAAAAGTCGTAAACTAACTCTGAGCAGCCACCAATTTATGGTGTAGGGGTGGGCTATTTATAGCCACAAGGCAACCCGACCTGATATGTCCGAAATGACCCTGGGTCACTAAGGAACTGACACTATTCCAACGGTCATATTTCAAACACACACGGCAACTTTACTTGGGCTACAAGCAAAGCTGACTCATCCAGCTCTGGATAAGATTTGCTCACATTGTCTTCGCTCGAAGACATAGGATTTGGGTTGAGCATCACTTCAGTCACTCTAACTTAGTTCACTTGGACCCCACTTAATAGTGCGGTGGTTCCTATGACTCAACAAAGAAGAAAAGGAAAGAACGAAACGACTCAGTCTTCGCGCTCCATAGTCTTCACTCAATGTCTTATCATGTCATAGACTTCAGTGTGAATATCTTCACACACCACCATTGTCTTCAATGTCTTCATACATTTTAGGGGTCATCTCCGGTAGGTAAACCGAATCAATGAGGGACACTACCTGCGTTATCCTGCAATTCTCACAAACGCATTAGTCCCTCAACCAACTTTGTCGTCAATACTCCAAAACCAACTAGGGGTGGCACTAGATGCACTTACACAACCAATGACCCAAGACATGATTCAGAGCTGATGCATATAGTGCTATAAGTTCAGGGTGCCGAGCGACCGAAAAGGTGGTCGGACTTTATTGCCATACTGTAAAGCCCCTGGTGTAACCGGGCGAACGCGGAGCGTGGCTGTCATTTTTGGCAAAGAGGCATCGGCGATAAGCGACGGCCGGTAATTGTTATTTAAGTCTATGCATTGTAGGAGGATGATATGTCTATGCATATGAATATGATGTATGAAAAGAGGTGTTATTTTGCGGAACCTGTGGTGACCAAACTAGAGTGGATCAATATTGAATCTGAACCGCCTTCTGTCTGCATGTTCCTGCCATTGCGTGTGTGGGCTGGTTCCATGCCGCCAATCCTGTTCTGCGTCAAAGTTAGTTTGTGAAGGCAACTGTTATGAGGCAGCTGAGCATCCTCTTGTGGTTAGTCTAAGGGTTCCTTATCGGACCCTGGTGAACCCAGCCGTTATACCGTGAGGTAGCGCGGACTCCTCAATGGGTGTCCGGATAGTTGGCCTGAGTGATTTACCATGTGGGATCTAGTCAATGTGGTTTATCCCGTTGTAATGTGGTAAACTACCGCATGGTGGGAAAGTGCCAATGATTTATTCCTTGGCGTAGCAATTGTGAGTGATCCGAAGACAACCATTAGGGTGTTGGGCCAATAAAACTTGACCTTTGCGCCTCGCATCTTTTAGGAGATGTTATTCGTGGCTTCATACCCGTGTGGGCTTTGTGTGTTATATAGCCCCCGGACTACTAGGTCTAGAGGTACTGCAATTGACTTGCTGTGGTTTATGTGATCCTGGGCGATCGGCCGTACTGTTATGCTCT